>NW_022699493.1:86581-93978 GCF_011630105.1 Anneissia japonica | reverse complement strand
CCAAAAGAGAAAAAGTAATCAGTTTTGGAAGAGGGCGTCCTATCTGTTGCCATGGATCTGAGATGGTTCCTGTTCTGCTGTTCACAGGATAAGGTAAAGTGGCGCGGTGCGGTATGGTCAGAACGGTCAAGGGTAAAAAGTTTCCAATTTAGCAAGAGGGCGCCATTCATGCCTTATTACAGAATTTGCACGCGTAAATCGCGGAGAACGCTATCTTGTGTTTATAAGATCTTTGGTATATCCAGACGCAAAAGGCGCCCTTCCTTTTCCACTAATGGAGGAAAACTTTTTCACTAAGAATGCGTCCGGCCATATGATTCTGCGCTGTACTGCTGTATTGTTGTTTTATTCTTTAGCGATTCATGATTATGCTTTAATTACTTTTTCTCATAGAGCTATTCTTATTATATATCTATGCACGAAGTATAGAAAACTTGCATGGTTAAAAAGAAGGGCGCCGCCTACGTTGGGCACGATTTCCGCCTCATTTTTACAATGCGAGTGCTCTATCATGTATGTAGTTAATTAAACGCGTACTGCAGGAGCAAAAATCAGCATACGCACAGCTAAATGTAAATACGCACACGTATACTGATCATATCGCTATAGCAACCGATGACTGCTACAACAGTTGGTTATAAAAAACTAAAATTAAAAGACGACGATTGACTTATAAAGCAACTAGTAGAGCATGCATCGTACACTAAATGGAAAATTATTATACTTAGGTTAGTTTTAATGCATTCCAAAAATTTCCTTCGGGCCTTGCAGGCCCTCAGGAAATTTTTTCAAGCATTAAATCTAACCTTCGTGCAATAATTTTCCTATAGTGTACTATGCGGAGCTCTACTAATTTCTTATTAGAGAACATTATGGTAATAAATACATTTAAACCATTTGTTTCTAAAATATGGTTGATATGTGTAATGCTTTACCATTAGTATCTGAAATTTTCTGATGGTAAAATATCTGTTTGTCTCTTCACCAACATTTTGAACAGTAATATCACCATACACCAGTCCTTCATTTGCATTAGGCCAGTACTGTTCACATTTTATCTGCCAAAATAATACAATAAACATATTATACTAAGATTTGTTTAATTTAATCATATAATTTAAATTGGTTGAGTTTTGTTATGCACCAACCGGGCCGCAAGTCTATTAATGGAGCTCTCTAGGGCCAGGGGCCCTTTGGCCTCCGTGACCCCTCTAGGATCCCGGTCGTCTCCCAACCCCACCTTTAAATAATATAACCACTGGACACAATATGATAATACAGTATGTCCTACATTTCGTACAGTATCAAGAAAGCCCTTTTGGGTCAAGGTGCTAGATCGAGGTCCGATGATAGGGGCCCTTAAGGGGGCCACTAAAACCGGTTTTTCACTAGGCAAATTTATTCGTGTGAATCGAAGGCGTCGGTCCGTTTCCTGAGCTCTGATTGGTTGTGCACATTTTTCGCTTCGCAAAAGGTAGAAACAATTCGAACTACCAATTTAGCTGAAGCGAAAACTCCGCATTCACATTCCTACATACAATCATACATGGACACTTTTTTCAACAACAAATGACGATATTAAACTTCAATATGTATTAGGAGGAGATTCAGTTTTTATTTGTGATGAATCTACCTCTATTTTTGATAATTTCTGTTAAAAATACATCATGAATGCTTGGGAGAAACGCTCACAACTAAAAAATTCACAACAATAGTTTACTGTAAATGTATCGTTGCTTATCAAATTGTGTAATGTTAATTTTTTTTTTGTTTTTAGATTTTATATTTTGTAGGTTAGTTATTTTAGGCATTTACTTTACAGTTGACCTGTAAATATTTCTGAGTATGAAATGCGAAGTGAAATGTTATCTCATCTAATTCCATATATTATTTTTCTACCTTTCTTTAATTTTGTAATATTATTTACAGTCGATTGTTATTTATTTTGTTTGTTAAATGTTCCCCCTTTTTTTTTGTTTTTGTTTGTACGAACGCACCAATTGATATTGAGTGCCACCGATTCAAAGGTGTATGTTCAAATAAATAAATAAATAAATAAATTCCTATCGGAGTTTTTGCGAAGCGAAAAAAGTGCGCAACCAATCAGAGCTCAGGAAGCGAACCGACGCTTTGATTCGTGCAAATAAATTCGCCTAGTGGAAAACTAGCTTTATGCCACCGAAAAGGAGAGCTCCAAGCCTTGCTTATCTTTCTCCATTTTTTCGCGGTTTTAATGTAGGCCTATTTGTTGTGTATACTGTGGTGACTCCTTTTGATATGTTTTGGTATGTATTTTTTTTTGGTCAAGTTATATGCTGGCTATCCCCATTCACATCAACACAAACGAGACCAACTGTCTAACGAACGCGCCACCGTGCCTTCGTTTCGCCCCACATTCCACATACCTGGTACTGGTATTTGTAATGCATTGTAAAGCGTTTGTTTACCAACCAATTTGGTCAGCAAACCACGATCACTAAGGAATAAACTTGATGAATTCTTTATTACTTTAACTAAAAAAAAAACGTGGATATTGCTGTTATTTTCGAAACTTGGTCCAAGTCTACCGACTATGACTTTGCACAAATTGATGGATTCTCTTTGATTTCTAGACATAGAAAATACATGTCTTGTCTTGTGGAGGGGTAGCCATATTCAGTTGTGACAAAAAAAAATGTAATGCCAACATTCCGGATAATATTGAAATTAAATGGATAAGTGTAGGCCCACTAGGTTGCGTATTTTTCTCTTTTATTTATTGCAAAGGGTATATTGTACCTACTCAATTCCGTGGACTTTATCCAATCTGCTTACCCTTGCCCTGGCATTGTTATTGCAGGCGACTTCAATCGAATAGAATATCAAGAGTAAATCAATGGTTCAAATTGTCAAACATGCTAATCGAGGGTAGCAAAAGTAGCTTAGGGTAAAAATTTTGAAGTTTCAATTGCTTTAATAATATTCAATCGATTTTATGGTCTACTAATATATACAAAATACATTATTAATTGATTTCAAGGTCTCCTAATGTGTACAAAATACGTATAATTTTTTTTTTGTCCCCGACGAATTGTGGTTTTTCTCGCCCGACGAGGGGGAGGGGGCCTAGCTTCGACCTTTGAATAAGTAACTATATATTTTTAATATACAAGTATATGAATTGATAAATTAAAAACGACGTAATGGACAAATTAATTTTCAATACTGACAAATAATGTCAGAATGAGTTCTGGTGTTGATGTGATCAATGGAGTTTAGGTTTGCTTATTGTTCTTGATCTTGTCTGTATTTTTGTAATGACACTTTTGGATGTATTTAATATTTTTTCCTCAGGCAATGTAAATAATGTGCAATTTAGATCTGTCTACAACACGTTACACTGCCTTTTCTTTTCCTTTTTTTTAAAAAATAATATCGATATTGACATTTACTTTTATTATTTTTTTCTTATTGACTTATTTTTTATTTATTTTATTTATTTATATATATATATATTTTTTATTATACAATTTTTATCAGGAAAATACAAATCAATAAAACAATAAAAAAGCATAATTAAACCTATTCACAATATGTCAATTTCAACACTTCATTAAAACAACAATAAAAAACATCATTATCCCAAAATCGATAGCAAGTGTACATGTAAAAGTGGGGAAAAAAGATTAAAAATGTGTTTAAGAGTCAGAAATCAACAGGTTTAATAATAGTTAAAAGCTATTTTAAACAAGTAAGATTTTAGTTGTGTTTTAAAATTATTGGTAGATTTTGCACTACGAAGGTACTGTGGCAAGAAATTCCACAATTTTGGGGCAGCGATGGAAAAGGCCCTTTCATCATAAATCTTTGTACGAGCTGATGAGATAGTAAGTAGATCCTTTGTGGATGAACGGAGGGACCAGGATGGATTATAAGGGTTAACAAGTTCACAGATGTAAGATGGAGCCATACCAGCCTTAGCTTTGAATGTGAGGAGTAGTACCTTGTATTAAATCCTAAAGTGAACCGGTAGCCAGTGCAAATCAATAAGAATCGGTGTTATGTGTCATATTTTTATTTATTTATTTATTTTTTTAATTTTTTAAAATTTTTGATCTAGAGGTGTCATAATCATAAATTTTCTTTCCTCAGCCCCAACCATGGTGGGGCAGAGGTGATTTACTTTTTCAACGTGCAAGTCCCTCCCTGTCCCCCCTCTTATTTGCCTTCCTGGAGCCGCCACTGATAATGATAAATTAAGTAAATCACCTTTATGTTTGTGAAATCAAAATGCTAACTAATGTTTTGTGTGCTCCCTATCTCCCTAGTCCTGTTTGATCGTAAATTAGATGGTATTATTTCCATTCACAATAATTTATCGCAATATTACTTACACAAACATGAAATTCAAACAGAGGAGAAAAGTAAAAACCTCTTGATTGACTTTAAAAGTACTGTACATGCAAAAAGACTAAATTAATGACTGTTTTAAGTTTATCTTATTTGTTTTTCATAGTTCGAATTTTGAATACGTTACAAGCTAATCAGTAGATAATAAATCATTATTTTTATGAATGTTAGTTTGCACAAAATATATAAGCGGGCATAATTATGACTAAAAAGGATAATTTGAAAAACTTTTTATGAGTAGTATTTCAGTGGCAGACTCAAGGGGCCCAGCCGTCCCACCATCACTATTTTTTTTTTTCGAAATTTAAAAGTCGAGAAAAATAAAAATTATATTCAAATTCAGTCTGAGAGTGCCATTTCTGACCAACAGGAGATGCCATAATCATAAATTTTCTTACCTCAGCCCCAACCATGGTAGGGCTGAGGTGGTACGTAGTCCAGCTACACTCTCCATCTGTCAAAGTCCCTCTCTGGGCCCAGCTCTATTTCAAATTACTAGATCCACCACTGGATATTTTAAACATTTCGTATGGAAATAAATGTTAATTGCATTGCTTAAAATCAATTAAAAGGCTATATGCGCCAGAGCTTCCAGGGCTTCGCCCCCTGGTCCCCAACCATTGCTTTATTTTTCATCCCGTTTCCCCCCCCCCCTCCCCCCCCCCCCACTTTCAGCCATGGATCAACGCCCTTGTGCACGGCAGATGTTATTTACATGTGAACGCATATTTAAATGTTGATCAAAAGTGGCACCAAGGGTCCTAAGACATAATTTCAACTTGAGAATCGCCAGCAGTTAATTAAGGGATATCCCTCAGAAAAAACGTGACTTCACATGTAAAACAGCTATTTTGCTTTCATTGGATCCAGTTGACAAGATTTATTACTTGAGCACTTTATAACTTCATTCGGGGTCAGTTATTCAACTCTTATAAAATTGCTATGTCAGTTTTCGTCAAGGTCCACTGATAACTTCCGGGGCTCTGATATATGCAGAGCATGGCAAAGCTTATTTATTTTTTCATGAAAGAAATTGAAAAACCTGTTAGCTAGATCCTTGTTGTCTGTATGTGAAGGTAGTACTTGGGTTGGATTATATATTAACAGTTTTTCAACAATTCGAAAAAGCTGCCTTTGGTCACATTTAGCAATGGCTTCCTGGTGGTATTTTCTTTTTGCCATGGCAAGAGCTCGCTTGTATTCAGAACATAATTTATATACCGGTAGTTGATTTCTGTCAGAGGATAAGCCCGATTTCTTATATTTCCGTTCAGCAGATCGCTTATTACGCTTCTTGGCCTGAAGATACTGGTCAAGTATGGGCAAGTGGGCGAACAAGCATGGTATGTGAGACCATAGGGGCATGTCTGTTAATGAATTCAGAGAGATTTAATTTTTTTGTAAGTTCAGCTCTCGTTTAGGTGACATGATATCCGAAACGATGTGAGTATATCATTTTGGAATTCATCAATCAATTTCTTTCAGTTTTCTGAACTTAATTGTGCGTTGTGACGTTGAAGGTCGAATAAGAGTAACACTGAACTGAAGAGCGGCATGATCCGAGGGAAGACTGTTCGATACAGACACCTTACTGATGCAATTCTCTGTGTCACTTGTGATAAAAGGTCTAAAATGTGGCCTTTAATGTGTGTTGGTTCATTTATTAGAACTAAACCTGCAGAATATAGCATATCGTAAAAAAGGGTAATATTAAGCAGAAAAAGAAGGGGACCAAGTACACTTCCTTGGGGAACACCACATTGAGGTTCAGTGTCTTTAGAAAATGAATCAGAAATGGCAACTCTTCTTTTTTTTTTGTCCTACTGCACGACGAGTTCTGGCCGGGGGGGGGGGGGAGGGAATGGGCTTGACCTGTCCTATGGGGGAGTGATTTTAACAGGTGGAAGATGAAGACCATCTCAGTCCCAAAAAACAGCAAAGAACAAGCACTAAAAAACATGAAATTGGAACACCCTAAAAGTAAACATATGGATCACCTGGTTCAAGCCCGTACGGTTGTTATCTGTCTCCCTCTTTTTCTTTCCTCTCTTTTTCTGCGATCCTTATGCATAATTAGGCGCACGGCAGTGGCGTAGCTACGCCAGTGCAAAGCACTGGGGCCCAGGGCTATTAGGGCCCATTCATAAATAGACCTAAAAATAACTTCCAACTTAATATTTTATAGAAAAAAATGGCCAGATGGCTCCTCAATTATATTCGGTTTTTGAAGGAATAATTATTAATTACTGTGTTGATTTCAATTCAGTGGTGTATTCAATGATGCCCCAGCTGGCCCGGTCCCTACTTATTTTTTCAAAATTTAGGGAAAAATGAAATTATTAAAATTTAAGCCTGAGCATGCCTTTTCCGAATCATAAATCATAAATTGTTTTACCTCAGCCCCAACCATGGTGGGGCTGAGATGGCCTTCATCTTCAACTTGCTAAAATCACTCCCTGACACCCATAGTGATTAAAATAATTTGGTTTTTATCGAAGGTAAATTTAGCTAGGGCCTAGTCTACTACTATTCCGGTAGACCACGACGCTGCACAATTCAACGATCTAAAAACTACAAAAACACGACAGAAAGGTCCATAAAGTATACAGACGTTTTAATAAGAATTAGCACAATATTTTATTAAATGGGAGAATGCTAGCGATTAAAATAATTTGGTTTTTATCGAAGGTAAATTTAGCTAGGGCCTAGTCTACTACTATTCCGGTAGACCACGATGCTGCACAATTCAACGATCTAAAAACTACAAAAACACGACAGAAAGGTCCATAAAGTATACAGACGTTTTAATAAGAATTAACACAATATTTTATTAAATGGGAGAATGCTAGCGATTAAAATAATTTGGTTTTCATCAAAGGTAAATTTAGCTAGGGCCTAGTCTACTATTATTGCGGTATACCACAATGCTGCACTGTTGGTTGGTTCATACTACTGCACTACTATTACGGTACTATAGTTGACCTGGTCGCTGTCAACCTATATATATA
>NW_022699493.1:70994-86032 GCF_011630105.1 Anneissia japonica | reverse complement strand
ATATATATATGTGTATATATCAATGCAGAGGATAGGTATTGGAAACTGGCACCCTGGTTGACACCTGATCTACAGTAGCGTACAAATTTTTCAGTTTTTTTTACGAATACCCTTGGTACTAATGGGTTTGTAAAATAGACATTTTATTAAACAAGCCTTTCCACTGCGCGGATTTTGCAGTCTGATTTTTCCTCAATTCCTGTTTAGTGACGTCAACGGTCTCGAAGCTGGCTGGCTGCTTTATCTGGCTCTAACTTAGCATTGGGGAAAATCATATCATATTTCAAGATTTAGATAGGCGGGTTAACTTCGACGTGAACCAGGCTCCTGATTACACTGATTAATTACGTGTTTTTCTCTGATTACTTACAAGTGTTTCACTGATTACTTTAACAAGTGTTTCACTGATTACTTGCTTGTGTTTCTCTGATCACTTCACGTGTGTTCACTGATTACTTACTGTATATGTGTTTCACTGATTGCTTATTTGTGTTTGTCAATTGTTAAACCTCACCTTTCTTTTTTCAACTAAGTTGGTAACCATGATGATGATACCAGTTTTCTCTTGCCAAACCATTCTCCACATATCATTAACACTAGCTTCATTGGGACCTGAATTATGAAAAAGTACTATTATTCAATAAATAATTATTTAAGAATTATAATTTTGAGTTATTCGTTACCAATGTACTCAAACAAAACGTAGGCATATGTAAAAACTACAGTATGTACATTGAGCTTACCATTACATTAAATTAAATTAAATTAATTACGTGTTTTTCTCTGATTACTTACAAGTGTTTCACTGATTACACAGTTAATATTTAAAAGTAAACATTAAAGTCTTAGAATTACTCTTTACCTACATTAAAAAAAATGTTATCATTGAATGCATTCATTGCCTATGCAGTATTCACATGGAAATATGTGATGTGTGCCTACATACCTTGAGATGCAATATACGTGTTATCATTATACTGCAAGAGAAAGAAATAATAAATTTCAAAATAAATTTGGAGTTAGGCTGTAGCTTAATAATTATTTTGATTGTTTTTCTTATTTTTATATAGTGGAAAAGAAACGAAGTTTGATTTTGTAAATCTACAAAGTATAGAAATCGAGGCTTATTTGAAGCCTATGGTCTTTCACTTATGACAGGATAATTATTAAATAACATTAAACAGCAGAGCAAATACAGAAATGGATCCAAACAAAATTGGAGTAGCGGCCATGCAACAGGTGACTGTTGGGTGGTGGCCGATGTCACCGTCAAGAGCAAAGTGGGCATTTCGAAAGTGGTCTAGGGAGGCGAGGACCCCAAAATATATGCTGTGGCGTAACGATAGGGTCGGGGGCCCTGCTTTCTGTGACCGGGGCTGTTTTTGGATTGGATTAGTAGTATTTGGTCTAAACACCAAGGACAACCCACGAAAGTCTGAAGAAGACTTATTTCCAGTGGGGTTCTTCTGGTGGTACTTGGGCAGTACACCGGGAGACAATCCCCTACTCGTTTCTGAATAGTGTAGCGTTCTTTAATGTGCACACTGGCCATAATATACACGGGACCAATGGCTTAAACATCTCATTCAAAAGACAGTGCGCTTTTATAACTTGCATTTTAGCCCTCCAGCTAAAACACAAGGAGAGCAGTGATATGAATTGCATGATTCAGCCCACACAGTGGCTAGTACCTTTAACCTACTGTGGTGGGGCCCGCAGGAGGGGGATTTTCCTCCGTCAGACATGCCTCATACCCCCTGTCGTCCGACGCCACGAGGATGTTGTCGGATAAAAAATAAAAAAATAAAAATTATTTGCCTATCCAAATAACTTTATTTTGATTGTCAATCCCAATTGTCTGAAAGCTCAATTTGGCTCCAAAAACTCTCCCGTGAACCTGATCATGGATTTTAAAAATCCGGGACCAGGATCGAGAGTCTAGTCGCTCCCTTGGTTCAGATCCCCCCATGGCCATGTTGGACTCCTTGTCAGCAAAATTCTGGAGCCACCGCTGGACCATTTTTGGGTGTCATTTGCAAATTCCATTGTGCGATTTTTGATGTGCTGGTTTTTCAATCATGTTTTTCATTGTTATTCTTCAACCCCATGGTTGGGGTTGAAGTAATACAATTTATAATTGGACCTCTGGATGGAGGGAAATGGCACTCACAGACTTAAAATTGTGAATATAAATATCCTTTTATCTCAATTTTAACAGAATGGCGCTCTTTAATCTGCCACACTTACAAAATGATATACAGTATGTCCTACAGTCGATGTCAGAGACAAATTATGCTGTTATGTATCAACAAAACCCTTTTTAGTCAGGGTGATAGACCAAGTAATAAATGGGTGGTGCCCTTTCGTAGCCCTTAGGGGTCGGAGGCCTTGCGGACCGCCGCACGAGAGCGCATAGGCGTTACGCCAATGAATTATATGACAATTTAGGGGTTAAAGGCTAATTAATTGATTGTGGAATCTACTAATATGTAGAAAATACATGTAACTTTTTTTTTTCTCCCAGACAAATAGTGGTTTTCTCCCCGACGGGAGGCCCTGCGCCAGGTCCTCCAATGGCGCCACCTATGGGTAGAAGTGATCTTCGAAATTCTTTGTTTAGAAATGCTTGACCATCCATAAACACTGGTACATGAAATTTAAAGCAAAAATCAGCTTGTTTTGGAGTACTGTACTGCCCTCTTTACCTTTCTTTTCTTTCTCTCTTTTTCTCTTTTTGAGGCCAAGTTTTCCTCTGGATCTGCCCTTGTACTATCCTACTGATGATTAACTTTTTTAAGATGATGATGATGATGATGATGATGATGATGATGATGATTATGACGAACACAGTGACAATGAAAAGGGTGAAGATCAAAAACAGCCTAAATTTTACTTTTATATAGGAGGCGTTGATGTAGTCAGATTGATCACTGGAATCGACCAAAACAACACGCGAATGATCGTCTGTAATGAAAAGAGTTTTTGCTTTTATAATAATATGTACTACAACAAAAACAACAAATTAGCAAAAATAGCAACATAGAAATAATTATAACAAACCATATAATTTGTTTTTTATTAGTTAGGAGTTACTTATTAGCAGTAGAATAACAATAGTTTTTTTTAACATATTGCAGAGGGCACTTTACCACCAGCCTTTTACTCATATAGGCCTATTTGTACATTTAGTAACTCACATGTAAGAATGTTAGCATATCTATTTTTAGTCCTGTTGATGTATTTCTTTGCCTCGGTACATGGATGTAATATGCTGCATCCCAGTTCCTAAATAAATGAGGAAAAGTTATTCTCAAAAACAAAGATTAAACTGTCAACAATACGGTTATTTTCCCACTTCGGAAAACCAACATATATAACTATTATTTGGTTAAAATTCATGGGCCTATTTTAAAAGTTTCATTATTACGAGTTTTTTCTCAACATTTTTATTTTCTAAAGCTTTTCAGTATGGATTATTCTAAATTTTGTGCATTTGATACTTGTCATTAAAAAAGCATCTGTAGTGATAGTATTTATTTTATTCTAGAAAATATTTTGAGTTAAAACTCTTTAGCTGGAAACATAAACATTAAATTCTATAGCTGTAATTATTTATTTATTTATTTATTTATTGTTTCTTTAGACTGCATGCCCTTTCAGTACTTGGATACTGTTTTTCAAAGTGGTACAGTTACAAACAAACCATGAAATAGAAAGAAGATAATAGAAAAAAAAAAGTGAAAAGAAAATTCAATGTAAAACTTTTTTTGTTTTTGTTTAGTTTGGAAGTCCTTTTACCTTGGCAGATATTCCAAGGTGGTACAATTAAATCATTATGTGTTTGGCTAAGTGTGCATTTTGAATGTATATTGTGATTAAAATTAAATGTGGATGTTAGGTATGGAGGGGCATGACCTTTTAAACATTTAAAAGTCAAAAGAGTTAACTGTTCATTTCATCTAACATTGAGTTTTCTCCAATCAAGGGAACTTAAAATATAATCATAAAAATAATTTCTTGTAAAATTAACTTATCAAGAAACACATTTATTTGTATTTTGGAATAAAGTATAATAATAGTGAGTCATTGTCAATAAAACATTATTTTACATGATAAACTAATGTGTTTTGAGAAGCCTTGATATCACTAGCTACATTTTTTCAGATTTGACAAATTAAGACTTAGCGGTAGTTGAACATGTGTCTATATTACAAATTTTAGTGATGTTCATGCACCACAGACCTTAATTATTGTGGTCACATTTTTGTCAATCCGCAAATTACAAAAGACTTACTTCAAATTCTGTTTGGAAGTTTTCTGTTTTATGGCTGCAGCGTTTCCGAACATATTCGTGTAATTTATTCATACGTACTGGTTGGTAGGTGATTGGTTTCTGTTTCAGATTTTGCTTTGGTGTAGTTTTGGGAGAAATGTTCCTAAGTTCATTTGAATCTACAGGAAAAGAGAAATGTAAATCAGACAATTTTGTTTAATGTACTTTTATTTCAATTGTTATTAAAAGCACAATGTAAAAAAAAAATTATTATATTATTATTATTATTATTATTATTATTATTTAATGCTTGAAAAAATTTCCTGAGGGCCTGAGGAAAATTTTGAATGCATTAAATCTAACCTAAGTATAATAATTTTCCACTAATGTACGATGCATGCTCTACTAATTGCTTTATAAGTCAATCGCCGTCTTTTAGGTTTGGTTATAACCAACTGTGTCGTACCAGTCATCTGTTGTTATAGTGATATGATCAGTATACTGTGTGCGTATTTATATTTTGTGTGTATGCTGATTTGTGCTCCTGCATTGTAGGCCTAGGTGTTAACTACACATCAGCAGTACTGTACAGATACGATGAATAACTAGGCTATTATGTAATTTGTATTGTGTTAGAAGAACTTGTTCGTATTTTTTCATATTCGTCAAAGTAATAAACATTTTTCAAAGCATTTGTGAGAGAATACAGTCACTGTCACTAACTTTTTGGTCGGTGCAGACAGGTAAAAATCTTTGGATGATTTCATAACTACGCAAGGCTATATGGCCTATTCTAGTAGTAGGAGGAGCCTCGGCGGCATGCTGCCTGGCCTTAGGCCTCCATCTAATTTCGTTCCTTGAGTCTTTGAAATAGGTCTAGAATATTCCTATTAAATGTTCATTTTGTTTAGTTTATTAGGGTTCATTGATTCAAGGAATTGCTTAATTGTTCACATACTTAATTAATTACTTAATTTAAAGTAACTTTCTTCAGGTTCTAATTAACCTTGTTATACAAAAGTAATTTTTAATTACAATTCAATTTTTATCGAGGTGCGCGATATCTTCGCTGTGACGAAAAAATTAGGAATTTTTTTTTTGCACACAAACTAAAAAAAAATCAAGCCAAGTGTCCACTAATTGAAAAATTAGTGGACGGTGTGGAATAGGCAAATAACATTGGGAGTTGCAGTGATGACGTCACGATTGACTTATAATAAGGATTAGCCACTGTCTATTAAATACACTATCATTGTTAAATTTATTGCGAGTTAATTGGCCGAGAAGTTAAGTCAGGGGCACTGTAACATTCAGCTATACTACCGGCGCTGGTTCGAACGGCTCACTCGCCAATGGTTCTAGTGGTGGAACAAGTCTTTTCGGATAAGGACTTTAAACCGTAGGCCCAGTGTATTTGACTCGTGTGCACTTTAAAGAACCCAGTACATCCTTCTAGAAGAGCAGGGGGATATCCCGGTGTACTGGTCCATTAAGTCCCCTGTTGCTTAATGGATAATTATGTAACTTGGGACAGTGAATAAGTTCGCTTATTGACATATCCTTGGCACTTGTGCCTAAAGAAATGAAATAAAATTATCCTGTTTTATTAATTTATTTAATGCAATAAACATCACTTAAACGTGCACACATAAAATGGAAATGGTTTAGTTTTAGCAAGTTGAGACAGAAAACAAATTCCTGGATCTTCCTGCAGTACATGACATCTGAAACCCTTCAGTGATAGACTTATTGGTCATGTTTGCATTGAAGGATTTTTTTTTATCCTTCACTAATTCTGAATAAATTGAATATACTTACCAGAAGCAGTATTTGAAAATGTGTCTTCTCCAGTTACATTTTTAGCTTCTTTTCCAGAACGACTAAAAAGTAACATCATTTATTGTAAACCATATCAGAAAGTAGAAGGTTTCAGCGAATGAACAGAAACAACACAATGATACGTATAGAAGGCTGTATTGTAGGCCTACATGTATACTACAAAAACACAATCCGTATTTGTAGGAAAACAAAACACATACCGTCTTTGCAACAGCACAAATAAGATGATCAATATTATAATGAGAATACCAAATGGAATTGTAAGTCCGCTTATTAATCCCGCTATTAAAAATAACAAGAAACAAAAACAATGTATTTATCAAAGTTATTCTTTATTTTTAAGTATAAATATAATAGGATTACTTCTGTGACTTCAGAAATTATATAAAGGGGATGTTGTATTTATTTTACCTCTAACTGATGTCTCCGTATTTGCTTTGTTCGCTTCTCCAACACCGGCAGAGTTAGCTGCGACAATCTAATATATACGCAAATATGTGAAAAATTATTTTCAATGACATAATACGAGATAGGTCCTAATAATAATGAGGGTTTGCAATAACGTGTGGAAAAAACGAGCTTATTATGACAGGTGGCACCAAAATGTGTTCGAAGGGGCCCGCGTTTCTCCCACGGGGAGTGGGGCGGAAGCACTTCCCCTGCATGTCTGCCACTGTTTATGGTATCACACCACATAACAGTAAAATGTGTGGAATGTTTGTGACGTACTATCTCTAAAAACCGAAAGGTCCACTGATTAATCTCAGATAAGAAAGTATAATACATACTCCAAGTATTGAAATACACGCCATCGTGTTGGGATTCAATATTTCGACATTAATTATGTCATCATCAGGAATGATGATGACATAATTAATGTCGAAATATTGAATCCCAACACGATGGCGTGTATTTCAATACTTGGAGTATGTATTATACTATCTCTACACGTACAGGGATGGCAGAACGTTTTTCAAAGTAGGTGGGGGGGGGGGCACTAGTCTGATGAATGGGAATAAAAATTAGGGTATCTGGGTTCAAATTCAGGAGGTGGGGGTCAAAAGTTTTCCTAAAAAACCTAAGAAAGAGGGGGTCGGAGGTCCTTCCCTGGGGAAATTTTTATTCCTAGATGGTAGGAAATCAGCTTTTCCAAATTTTGAGCTACTGTAGGTGTCTTTTAATGAATTTTATGTTCTTCAAATTCAAGGTTTTCCCCCTCTTGAAAACGGTCAGGTAAACTTTCTTATTCTTATTACAGTAAATAGGCCTGTTATTTGTGTATACAATAAAAAATTGAGCAGTTGCATACGTGTTGTTTTTTCCATGAATCGATAAACCCCAAAGAGAAAGGGGTTCCGGAAAATTTTGTTTTCCTAGATGGTAGGAAATGAGCTTTACCGAGTTCTGAGGTGTCTTTTTAATGACATTTAAGTTCTTCAAAATTCAAAGGTTTTCCCCTCTTTAAAACGATTCCCTGAATCAATGACCCCCAAAGGGAAAGGCGAGTTCGGATTCTTCCCGGGAAAGTGTTGATTTCTAAATAGCGAGAAATGAGCTTCTGACGGGTCTTTTAACGACTTTTAAAGTCAGGCTCTGGAGGAAAAAAAATTGTTGATATGTTGTAGAACTGATTTTTCTAAGACAGAAAAAAGTTGTTTGACGAAAAACTGGGGAACGGTGAATGAGATACAGATTTTTTAATATTTAAAAACTGGGGGAAAAAGGGGCGTAACTGCCCATTTTTACACTTTATTCCCCCAGTTTTTAAATATTAAAAAATCTGTATCTCATTCACCGTTCCCCAGTGTTTTGTCAAACAACTTTTTTCTGTCTTGGAAAAATCAGTTCTACAACATATCAAAAAATGTTTTTCCTTCGGAGCCTGACTTTAAGTTCTTTAAAATTCAAGGTTTTTCCTCCTTGAAAACACAATTTTTTCTCATTCTTATTGCAGTAAATAGTCAGCTCACGGTTCCTGAAAAGGTAGGACTAGAATTCTTTTTTTATTTTAAATTGTTCTTTATTTTTTGCAAAAAGGAGGTCAGGAACTCTGACCCCCAGAACCGCCAATGTGAACTGGGAGAAAATGTAACTGGGACTGGATATAGACATTCTACTGTATTTCACCTCCCTCTCCTCCTCCTCCTTACCTCTTTCTTTTCTTGCATTCCTTTCCGATCATACAAAAATCTCCATAGACATTATATATTTTCTGCTAAATAGTGGGCCCCCTGGTTGTGCCGGCCATGACGTAAACATTCCTACGTCATATGCTGGCATTTGCATCAACTCACCTGAACTGTGTACTCAGTATTTGGTTTGACACCATCGTCACTCGTAAACCTAATTTCTCTATCAGACCCGCTTGCATTTTTCTTTTTTACGACCTTATCTTTTGACTTCAATGTCACTGTATACATAAGTATTGGGCAATCATTATTGGTTGGAGCATTCCAATTTACTCTTACACTTTCCTTTTCAGAGGCGATGCTAATAATTTTAGGTTTTCCTGGCTCTAGATGAAAATATAATTGATTGTTAGCATAAGCCTACTTGAATTTACTTTACTTTGTGTTACTGGACGTGGAAAAGGCGTATAAAGTGTCAATTTGATTATTTTATTCATTATGGCGTAATTCCTCAACTTGGCAAATGTTAGTGTGTTGGGCGTAAAGTCATTATATTGGTATTTATACAGTATACGTATTTCTCATGTACTTCAAGGTGAGGTAAAACATTCCTTTTCTTCACAACAAAGAATTCGAATAGGCCTACATTACATTTCTGAGAAAATATACTTGATAACGATATAGGAATTTACAGAGTGCCTATTATTAGAGATGGATGGAAGGTTGAAACAGTTATATGATTTTTCGCCATGTCAGAAGGGAAAAGTAACTTTTCTTACCCTCAGTGCCACTGGTAAGGTTTAGGCTCGAGATGGGCCCATTCACATTGTAGTTTCTGCCGTAGACTTCAAATGTGTAGTTATTGCATGGTTCTATACTATGATCTATAGTCACAGTGATTGATTTTGTGTTGTTTTGCTGTATAAGCAAATTATCGGGACCATTCAATGAGTACTGGTATACTGTATCACCATTACGCTGACCGCATGGGATATCCGACCATGATAAAGTCAATGACCTTGGCTTCTGATCTGAAACATTATCTATCTGAGGTGCTGAATCTGGAGCTGATTGATAAAGATAGTTTGATAAATTATAGAATAACTTATTATTGCCAATCATAAGACTTCAAATGTTTCCTCGTGCCATAAATGGTTGGACCGTAAGATAATGCCAAATTTTGATGAAAATAAAAGGTTATTGGATATGTGTTTAATAAAAAAAGAGAAAGAAATGGGTCTTATACATACGAAAATCAAAATAATAATAAGCCTTAAAAATAATAAATTCAAGTTTTTGGTTGTGTCTCTATCTACCGTAAAGTCAATCTTCATCGTTGGGATAATGAAAGATTATAGAAAGAGTATCCCATTTGTACCCCATAGCCTTCTACATACCAACCTGCAATTTTTGTAGTTTCTTGTTTCACGGAGTCATTGCCTGTAAAGTCACCGGTTGAAGGTAATATTAATATTTCATAAGTAGAATATGGTTCCAAAGAACTTAAACTGCAAAAAGGTTTTGTTGTAGCGTTTAAAGCACTTTTGAAGTCGGTGTAATTGAACAGTTCACATTGGTCTCGATTGGTCAGACGGTAGCTTACACCATACACAACAGAACAATTCCCATTTTCAACAATGTCCCAAGTCACATTTATTTGTTCGTATGAGACACCATCTACTTCGATATTTTCCACAGGATCTGGAGCTGTAATTATGTAAATGAATGTGTTATACTGTACTTTATTTAAGTTTTAAAAAGTAGTATCAGATTATCAAAATCAGATTATCTGCCTCTGCCGCCAAAACACCGATTTTGGAGGTTTTGCGTATTATACGCGAAAACTCCAAAATTAGACTAACCATTAGGTACCGGTAGAAACACGTACTTAATGACTCCTAATTTAATAATAATGAATAAAAATAAGGAAAAAACAAATATACGATGACAATTGATCTAAACCTTTTTCTGAAGTTGCAATGTTCACGGTTGCGTATGGTCCATTTCCCTTTGACGTTTTAGCAGTTACCTCAAAGGTGTAAAATGTGCATTGAAGAAGATCAGCAAACGTTGTGCTTGTGTCTGTGAAATTTGTTTTGTCTTCAATTTCCATTCTATCCACAAACAGTTTGTAATCATATGTTACAACACCTTTTCTTTCGCCGCATATTGGCTGATCCCACGAAACTGAAACCGAGTCAAAACCAATGGACAATATCTGAAGCGATGTTGGTGGACCAGTTGGAACTAAACCAAAATAAGAAACTTGTAAATTCATAATAACGTAATCATAAAAATTACAGGCTGAACATTTATTAAGTTTTGCAGTGCTTTTAAAATAAACCTTTAATGTAATATTTATGTACTTCAAAAATACATAGGCCTATTTTGTTATTGAAGAGGTTTAACAAATTATATAAACAAAAATGAAATACAAAAAAATAAAAGGGAACAATTTATCAATAGCCTTATTAAGTGACGTGTCAGAAACATGTTTGTGTCAAGATTTCTTTTCTAATAAAATAGTCCTAGCCTAAATGGTGTAATTGAAATCATTTGTTTTTCTTACTTACATGTATTAATGGCAAGATGAAAAAATAGAAGATAATTTATTTTGTGTGTACAGTATAGTAAACGTTGTCGATAAAAAATAATACAATAGGCGGTTGACATTCAAGTGTAGCCTATTTGCAGTGCATCAACAATGCGTAAGTATATTATGTATCTATGGAAAATTCTTTTAGAATTGCTGGTGCTAGAGTGTTGAATAATATACCTGCTTTTTTTCAACAACCAACATTAATATAAATACTTTAAATTCAATTATTATAAATTCTA
Organism: Anneissia japonica; assembly: GCF_011630105.1. Classification (NCBI taxonomy): domain Eukaryota; kingdom Metazoa; phylum Echinodermata; class Crinoidea; order Comatulida; family Comatulidae; genus Anneissia; species Anneissia japonica. The sequence continues at coordinate 74,953 of NW_022699493.1, read as the reverse complement.
TTTTACCAACTTTCATCTAAGATTTTTATATGATTTGATTTTAAATGTGTCACACTTTAATTGTTATTCGCTTTGGTCCTTATTCATTTTCTTTTGTAATGTTGTGATACAAATTGAATCGAAAAGAGTATTTTGTATAATAATTGCAAACTTGATTTTCGAATTTTGAGATACTTGATTTGTTTGCTAATTTTTATAGGGTTTTGTAAAAATTACACTTGCTAAATATGGGTTGTTCTTACCCCAAGTTTCATGGCGATCATCATAATATGTACATGTTATCACCATTTGTAATATCTTACCGGCTTACAATACTGTAAATGTTCACTAAATAATAATTTCATTTTATTTATTTATTTTTTAAAATTTTATTTTTATATTTTTTAATTTTTTTTATGAAGTGGATCTATTAGTATTACTATTGTTACTCCATTATTAGTTACTTTCAAGGTATAAAATAATAAGCAATAACAAATTACTGATAGTCCATACAAACTATGAGATGAAAATGACGTTGTGCAGTATGTTTTTTTTATTTTATTTAAAAAAAAATTAAAATTAAAAATTCATAATAACTCAACGTGTTATGAGTAAACATATATCGCATTAGCGTACAATGATGAAAAGTAATATATTTTTATATAAAAATGAAAAAGGGAGGGAAAAAAATTTAAGGTATATACTTGTCAAATAAAATCTATATTAATAATGGTTACAATTGGTTAATGCCTAACCTTTGAAATCATGTTAATATCATAGAATTATGCTTAAATTTATTTTTAAAATTTTCATTTAACATTTATTGATCGACTTAATTTGCATATTTTATTGTTTATGTAAGAATCAAGAGAAGTTTAAAAAATAAGAAAATCAAGGAAAAAGGTGAAATATAAAAAATGCTGTAACGCAGAATGTCTGTAATTCAAACAACTTGATGTATTTATGAATAAAAGTGGTGGTTGTTATACCACAAAAGAGAGAAAAAAAAATATCTTACCGTCCTCGTTGGTTTGTATGGTTTGTTTATCTGAAGGCGGTCCAACTACATCTTCAGACGAGGCCTGGACCATGATTTCATATTTAGAGTATGCAGTTAGATCCGAAATAGTGTATGGAGTGATTTGAATAGGACCCTCTTTAATGACGCCATCGTTTGTTTCATAACACATATCGTATATGATTGGTTTATAAGTGATGTTGTAGGTAACGGGACAGTTTCCATTTTCAGTCTCTTCCCATGTTAGGGAAATTTCAGTTACTCCAATCATAACAATGCTCACAGATGCGATCTTCTTTGGTTCTTTAAAAACATTAATACATATTAACATATCATTAATTATAATTCGAAGAATTATCCTGCCCTTAAAATGATACATGGATGTACCCCTAAGCTTATTTTTAAAATTAAAGTGAAAACAATCGATCCTTGCATGCTATACACATCTATCACACCTTCATTTAATATCATCATTTTCGTTATCGTCAATATAACATTAGAATTAATAATAATAATAACAAATACTTATATAGCGCTAATTCAAAAATTTATCAAAGGCGCTAAATTATAATATTAAAAATCACGTTTCTACGTGTGCCCACTAGCTCGCATATAATCATTGCATCATATTAAGCTTGTTTTAGTAACAATGAGAAATAAGTCTAACAATATAAAATAATTATAATGTTAAACACACACTGCAATATCATTTTCCAAAAAGTTAAATTTGCTTACCAGTCGGTGTTGTCCGTGTTGTTACATACTCACTCCATGGTCCACATAAGCCAGCATCGTTCACAATTCGAACCCTGCATCTGTATTCTTTACATGCAACTAGATCCACGATCGTGTAATACGTCATACTGCTATCAGTAGTATACATCGTCCAATTAGAATCATCGTTTGATTGGCACTGTAACTCATACCTTAGAATGTTGTTGCATTGTAGTTTCTGGGGGTCATCATTCTCTCCCTTCATAATATGCATAAGGTGTACTTTTTAGTATTTATGCTTATTAATTTTATTAGCTATTACAATTATTTTTATTATTTTTGTATTATTATTATTATTATTATTATTATTTATTATTATTATTAATCAATCAATCAATCAATTAATTAATAATTATTGTTTGTTAATTATCACTGTTATTGCCAAGTATTGGCGAATTAATGTTTGCATTACAAAATATAAATATTATTAATATTAAAGAAGTGAAAGAAAAAAACGAGTTTCCCAAATGGGATTTAAACCCGGGACCTTATGCTGTCTACACAGATTGTCCCGGTTCCCGGTCTGCAGGTTGGGGCACCTGTATTTTCACACTCACAGATTATACTTCTTTAACATTCAAAATGTATACATATTGCAAGACGGTTTAAGTTTGGATAAGGCAAAAAGGTCATTTTATCTCATATATTGTAATAATATTTGCGATCTGGATCGGTAATTGACAAGTCTCCAAGGAGGCATCACGTTAATAGGGTTTGGTTTCATTTTGGTCACTGGATAACATAGAATCTGTCTCTTTGATATTATTATGTATATTTTACTCTAGTTGCCATGACGTTGCTACGTCTTCTGTGATTATTAGTGATCTTGTGCAAGATTTTCGTCTCTTACTGTTTTTTGTAACAGTTTCTGTTCACCTGTTCGCTAACCCTAGCCGCACGTTGTTGTACGGTTTCACTGACCTGAATCAAGAGCATCCGCTTGATTCAGGCTGCTACAGTTTATACACGTGTACTCGTTACCAGCCTAAGATGTCCTGTCGTACCTCATTAAGACAACGGTTATTTGTTTTCTACCTATTAGCAATTCTTAAATTAAGCAATCAAACTTCGATCAAAGAACTGAAACCTACAGTACACTTAACAAACTAATTAAGTCAAAGCCAAACTGTTTATCTACTTAATCTGCTAATAAGGACTAACTATTGCTTAGCTCCACTATGGCTCCACACAGTAGGCCCTATTGATATATTAATTAATTACTTAACTTCCTGTCACTGCTTGGTATTTTTGTTTTTAGTTTTTTCAATTTACTTGATCTTGAGAATGGTTCCATGATGGACCCGAAACGTCGATCTTTCTTGTCATTAAATTTTGTTTTTAAATTATATAGTAAGCGTCTCTTAATTCGTAATTATTATTATGTTACTAAAAACGACATTAAGGTATTAAGGTACTTGGAGTTGGAACATGGAATGTGAGAATAATGAAATGATAGAGAAGACAAATTAGAAATCATCTAATAAGAGATGGAGGTGACACTTGGTATTCTTGGATTGTGCAAATATGGTTTAAGGTGTTGGAGATTACATAGATGAATCAATTAGAATTATATTCATGAGGTGTATCAAGAGAAAGAGGTGTAGCAATAGACTTAAAGGAAGAAACTGCTAAATGTGTAACAGATAGGTTGATGTTAGTGAGTTTATGAGGAGTTCCTGTGTATATAAAAATTATACAAGTACACTATATATGTTAACAAGTTCACATAATGATGATGACATAGAAGAGATTATATAAGAAAATGGCAAAAGCTATTTAATAGTGATAGGTGACATAATGTTGTGGGCAAAAGCAAAGATTATAAAGAAGTGGGAAGTTTTGGGCTTAGAGTAAGAAATGAAAGATGACAAAAACACACTACAAAAGAAGAAGATATACTTGGAAGAAATTTGGGGACACCTGGAGATTCCAAATAGATTATTATAGTTAGACACAGATACAGAAATAGTGTACATAACTCGCAAGCATATTCAGGGGCTGATATTGATGTGGTCCATAGTCTAGTGAAAATGGCAGTAATACTTAAAAAGTCAAAAAAGGAAAAGATGGAATATTAAAGCATTATAAGATCCCAAAACAACATTCTCAGAAAAAGTAAACGAGTTTTGAAATTAAAAATGGCCACCTTTTCAACCGATTTATTGGTATTGAAGGTTTTATAGGCACT
>NW_022699493.1:47833-68672 GCF_011630105.1 Anneissia japonica | reverse complement strand
CAATGCTTCCTCATGAGTAACAGTATGCACTTTCTCCAATGATTTACTAATGATGTCAGTGGGATATCCGCATTGATTGAAGAATTCAGCCATTTCTTGGGTTTTTGATTTAAAGTCCTCGTCATTACCGTTTAGGCTTTACCGATGCCACCGGTTCTTTTGTATATGTTCTCTATATAACCCTGTTCATTCCACTATCCTATCAGTACCTGATGATGACCTATGGTCGAAAGTACTAGTACAATAAATATTTTATTTTTGAGACGGATACAGAACTTTGTTTGACTTCTTATTTTATATATACAAATCTGTCTATGCAGCAACTCTATATTTATTTTATATATATATATATATATATATATATATATATATATGTATATATATATGTGTATGTAATGTATGTATGTATGTGTGTATGTAATGTATGTATGTAATGTGTGTGCGTGCGTGTGTCCGCCCGTCCGTGTCCCCTTCTCGCCAGCATTTAAAAAAAAAGTGGCGGAATTTCAGAAAATGTTGTCCACAAAATTTAAAGGATGGTGCGCAAAATATTAAAGGGAAGATACATTTTTGGTACTACTTATGGTGTCGGGCACGACGCAGCATGACCCGTGTCTCACAATTTCAATTTCATTTATTCGATACCTTTAATTTACTTTATTAACGCAAACGATATATGTACATTTAAATTATTAAGAAACTTCATCAAAATAAAAAAAAATCAACAATTATTATTATTATAGATATATGTTTTCGTTTTATGATGTCTGTGTTTGTGTGTGTAACACTTTGCTGTTTCAATTTTTTTTCTTGTGTACAAAATATCTCAAAAACGGCTGCACATATGTAAATTCCAGTTACAGGGATTGTTAGGTATGACCCAAGGACAAGGTGATTAAATTTTAGTGGCTGTCCGGAGTAGGGTGTGGATGTGAGCACCAATAAAGGAATATGTCTAATATCTCAAAACTATTCAACTGACATAAATGAAACTTTCGTGAAAGTTTAAACAAGTTACAAAGAATAAATGATCAAGCGCTGGTCACTATCCAAATTAGGGGGTGAACTTGAGGGTCATTTAAATTGTTGAGGTCCTGTGTGTTTTTTGTATACAAAATATCTAAAAAACAGCTACACTGGTTTAATAATAATAATAATAATGTTATATTTATATAGCGCATATCTCACATTGCCCCTATGTGCTTTACAAAGAAATTATATAGGCCAACTGAGAAAATTCAAAAGAACAATAAATTAATAACAATAAAATAAAAACAATAAAATAAAATAAAAAATAATAATCATAATAACAATGAGACTAAACTACTCCTATTCCTTAAACTAATTAATGGTTGGCCGTTGACTCCGAGGAGCTCATCCGCTCTTTGTTCAGCTATTGGTTTTTCTTGCTGCTGGGTGACCATAAACACCCTCCCCTCAGCAGCCACTAAGAATGAGAGGGTTGTCAGTTTAGTCGCCAACGCTGTGACCGGATGGAGTTTAATGTCGTACCCAGGACGTCCCTAACTATTTTAAGCTAGAACTTTAAGATTTTTAACTACAATTGGTTAAACTATACCCCGCCGGACATCATCCCGGTATTTAGCAGTTTCGGGGCTATTTTATCAACCATAACATAAGTCAGATAAAAAAATGGCTTTTAAGAAGAGATCTAAATGCAATGATGGAAGTTGCATGTTTGATGTGTAATGGGATGTTATTCCAGTTGGTTGGAGAAGCAAATGAAAAGGCACAATTGCCATATGACTCTGTGAATACTTTAGGTGTATGAAGAAGCCCTTTAGTGCTAGAACGTAATGTTCGCTTGGTGGAGTGATCTTGTATTAAGCATGTGATGTAATGTGGTGCGTTGTTATGCTTGGACTTATATGTAATCAAAAGAATCTTGAAAATGATCCGTTGATGAACAGGTTGCAATGTATTGCTAAAGGCACAAGGTTGCAATGTATGGTGGAATAGAAAAGGACATGCTGAAATAAGTAGAATACCGATGATGACGAAGGCATATATTTTAGCACCTTTGCGAAATTTTGTTACCGAGACTGTTGATAAGATAAAAATTATACAAACTACATACCTGCCAATTGACTGTTAATGTAGATGAATTTATATGTTGGATTGTAATAGTTGGTGAGTTCAATGGTTCTGTGAGATAAACAACACTTACTTATTATATATCTGTACCTTCAATTCCTAAACAGTTTTTCATCTTTATTTCATCTGTATTCCTAAATAATGCTCAGAAATTTTACTATATAAAATTATTCATGAAGCGTTCGAAACTAGTAATTTTATAATTGACATACTACATTGAATGTTTATAATTATTTTCACCTTTAAATTATATGTTCAAATACTGATACATTTCCGCAAAAATTTATAATTATATTAGCCCTTAAATAACTAGATTTGATGTTCAAAATATTGATACATTTCCGCTTTCTGTTTTAAGAATAAAAGTTAATGAGCAATAAGCAATAAGCCCAGAGCAAGAAGATTTCTATTTAGGCACGAGAACGTGCGAAGCCAATCGACACCTTTTTTGGGGCTACCTTTTGCTGCCAGTAACGTAACAGCTATTTCTCAGTGGCTAAAGGCCTCACACCGAATTGGGGTTTTCCCGATCGGAAAGCTTACCAAAATCAAATCAGTCTGTAAAATAGGGGCATCAGAAATGCGGTCTGAATTTCGGTTTGGATTCTACGTGAATTTAGCTTAAAACCAGGGACCCCACACCTTAAGGGAGCAGGCTATTGCCACATGCGTCCATTACCCGAGCGGGCCTTTTAAGACACAGAACATTAAAAAATACGTTCTATAAAATGTAAAAACGCCGAAGCAAGAAGTTTGCCGAACCCACTGAGCTCTCTATCCGGACACAGCCCTAGGGTAGTAGGGCCCAAAGGAGATTTAAGCAGGGGGCACAGGCCTCTTTGTTACTCCACTGTGGTTATGGTTTGTCCCGAGACGGACCATTTACTGGGAATAATAAGGTAAAGCAAAGTCCATTTTCAAGATCCATGTAAAAAAAAAAGTTTATGCTTGAAGTGCTTTATGCTCAATTAATTGTTAGTAAGGGTAAATGAAGAATGGTGGATGCACCCACTGCATGCAAATAAATTACATTTAGGTTGTGGTCGTAAAACGCCAAAGCAAGTAGTTTGCCCAACCCACTGAGCTTTCTATCCGGACCTAGCCCCAGGGTAGTAGGGCCCAAAGGAGCTTTACCAAGGGGCCACAGGCCTCTTCGTTACTCCATTGTGGTTATGGTTTGTCCCGAGAGAAACCATTCACTGGGAATAAAGCAAAGCGAAGCCCAGTTTCAAGATCCATGTCAAAAAAAGTTTTTGCTTGAAGTGCTTACACTTAACTTGTTAGTAAGGGGTAGATGGAGAATGGAGGACGAACCCACTGCATGCAAATAAAATACATTTAGGTCGTGGTCGTAAAAACGCCAAAGCAAGAAGTTTGTCAATCCACTAAAATACATTTAGGTCGTGGATATTGTTCCTACTGTACAACCTGAAAAAAATATGAGGTGTTGATTAGTGGAGCTGGCTCGACCCTAACCTTGACATTTGGTTAATACGCTACTAGGGTATGTCAAAATATTATCCATAGTGATGGTCTGAAGCATAACTCACCTAAACAGATAGTTGCTTGTGACACAGCCTGACTATCGGGTCCGCAGACTTCTAAACCACCGATATTCCTGCACACACGAACCTTTACCTCGATGGTGCTATTTGGCGGTAACCCAGTTATTATATGTGTACTATCTTTTGTAATGATTGAATGAAATTCTATGTGACTTCGAAAGAGGACTCTGTATGATGCAGCCGGCCCTGTTCCATAATCTTCTCCAAATTTCCAACCGTATTCTATAGTCATATTTATGGCTGCGACATCAACGATATTAGGTGGCGTGTACCTATGTGGTAAAGCTAGAGGATTGATAAAACATATACAATTTTGAAATTCTGGAAATATTTTTTTTTTCTCGCAACTAAAAAGTAACACTACTTGCAACAGCTTATTGAGCACTGCATACCGTTAATTAGCAATAGTAACGGAATGTTATATAATCGTTTTTGTTCAGATGCAAATTTTGAAAAAAATCATTCAATCACATGAAAAAGACCTACCTATCTGGCAATCGTTACCACCCCATCCAGCATCACAGTCACCATTACAGTTACCAGTATTCTTATCACATGATGATGATGTTGCACAATGACAGGTATACTGACAGAATTCACCAAACGTTCCATCAGGACATGATTCGTGATCTGAAATGTTGATATCCAAATTTCATAACGTATGTAATAACGATAGATACGTGAATATTTTCCTACCTTTATATTCATCAATTTATTAATAAGGGATTAGAAGTATCAATAATCACAATAAACAATCACAAAAATAAACAATAAAAAAACTTAGTAGGCATTGTTAGTTTTTTTTAGTTTTTAATCAGTAACACCAAGCTTAAAGGCAATTCAATGAAATTTTTCTTTTAAAATTTATGGTAATGCGGGGAATTTGATTGAAATTGATGATTGTTGGACACTTTACCTAGTCCTATATTCAAATTTGATCTTACAGGCGAAGTGTTCTATGCTTTGAAGCTAGGCTCCAGAGGAAAACAAGTTTAATGTTGTACAACTTTTTTTTTTTAGACACAAAAAAAAAATATTTTACGAAACATACTATACGTTAATAAGATACAGATTTTATATTATTTAAAATGGGAGAAAATGCGGCTTAAACACTCATTTCATTTCATTTATTCGTCTAAAAAAATACAATTCACATAAAATATCATACACAAAAAAGACGGAGAGACAGGAAATCCAAAAAGAGAACTAAATCAGGAAATCCAAAAAGAGAACTAAATCAACTGTCAAGTGGATTTCCTAACAAAAAAACAGACACACAAAATATATAAATGTATATGAATATAAATATCAAAATCAGCCCTTAAAATAATCTTTCAATGCTTTATAAAATTATTCAAAATTTAAAATAAGTTTATCACACACATTAGTCGGCACTCCTTTTCCATCTATATCAATAAATGTTTTTTTTCCCTCCACTCCCTGGAACCATGGCATTGCCAGAGACAAACATGTTCAAATATTTAAAAAATGGATCAAAATATGCTTGAATTAGTAAATGTAAATATGTAAAGCCTGCTTATATAAAACTATTCGACGACTATGCATCACTTTACTACTCACCACGCCACCAAACTCATATTTTGCAACAGGCGAAATTTTTTTAGGATACTTCAAGACAGGTGACGCCAGTCAGAGAGAGCTCAACAAAAAGCCTATTAACTTGTTTGTTTAATTTTGATGCACCTTAGCTGGCATGTCCCTGCCTGGATCATACTCTACAGCTAACACCCTTCCATGAAGACTTATTCTATGCAACTAACTCTATCTTATGGTTTCTCTACCAGGCCTACTCCTGTCAACACAAATTAACATATTTCCCCCACCCCCACCACTTGTCCCTGAACTTATCAGAAGTTGCCACTTGCCTAAAAGTTAATCATATTCATGCAACTTTACACTACCATGGATTCATGCTAAATCAAGCATCAATGTTTGCATAGTCATTACTGGTGGTCTAAGGTACAAATTGAATATAACATATTATAAGATCCACTCTGGTATCAGACTGTAAAGATTAATTAGGGGCCTAAATAAACATTTATAAAACTTTAAAATTGTCAGAGCTTTTGGGGACTTTGCCCACTAGACCCCTCAGGAGATTCTGAGCGGCCATCGCCTCCCCCCACCCACTTGCGCTCCCATATATTCCTACCCGCCAGTGACATCAATTATTCCCTCACTTGACGCCGCATATTTAGTGTATTAGGGTATTTTAAACAATCAAAAAGGACCCCACTGGAAATAAGCCTTCTTTAGACTTTCTATCCATCAATTCAGCAAGCAAAAAAAAAAAAAAAAATCAATTTATAATTTCAGTAAAATTGTAGTAAATGATTGAAAATAGAATTTGAAATGGCCCAACAAAACCTTCAAAAAACATTGCATCAACAGGGCTTCGGCCACTGCACTCAAAAGTTACTTGCAACGGCCGATTATATCAACTGTAAAAATAAGTTGGCCCTTTAAAGAACCAGATACCTACAGAGAGACCAAGAAAGTGATGGATGGACTGCATTAGGCAGGATCGCAAAGTGGTGGACTCGGAGGAAGTACTGTATTGTATATAAATATTATTAATAAAATCCAACTCCATGAGAGGACAAGCACAGGTGCGTTGGTAAACTGAGAAATAGCCGAGAACACAAGATAAAACCCATACCGCTGATTAACACTGATTAATAGACACAATCTGGTATAGACTTTTGCAATATTAAATAAAAAATTTAGATAATTACCAAGACATGTATCTCCAGTGAATCCATTGTTACATGTAGAATTACTCAAACAGCCCTTTGCGTTGTCGCAACCATTTACACATTCACATTTCTGACTACAGTCTGCACCATAATCATTTCCCGTACAAGCTTTATTGATAAACAGAAAATCAATTAATTATTGATTATTCAACAGGATTGCAGTCAAACTTGCTTTTTATTGACAAAGTGAAATTAGGTCAGCCTGTGTCCTACTATAGAAAAGGCGATAAAATTTGCGATGGCCTCTGATAGCACAACTACAACAGTAATAATAATAATAATAATAATAATAATAATAATAATAATAATAATAATATATTTAACACTTGTATAGTGATTCATGCCAATAAGGTCTCTAAGCGCTCCTGTAAACTAACTTATTTTAATCCTGGTAAGAAATGCAATGAAGAATTGCCAAATTAAATTTTTATTCTCATTCTAAAAATCTATTTTATACTCTCAATACTCTAAACACTTTTGATTTTAACAAGCTTCAAACAGTCATGTTAATATTTTGTTTAAACAACAATGAGCTTCTTCTTCCCAAGGTCTTCAACTGTCAAAAATGTTGTTTATGAAAGAAATACCCCTTTATTGAGAAGAACATCCTTTATATACAATGAGCTATATTTATGGAACAATTTACCATGTAACATTCAGTTAACACATTCTTTGAAATCGTTTAAAAGAAAATATAAACAATTGTTGATTCATTTGTATGCTTACCCTCTATGAATATTGATATATGTTGCATCAACCTATTCACTGTTGTTAGGGCCATATACGACATGGTTATTGAAATATCTTGTGTAAGCAATGGATTTTGGAGCTGGTTAGCAGCTTAACGACAAACAATACACAACAACAGGAGACGGGAGATGGATGAAATATTTATAGTGAGTACACTTAATATCTTACATAATATTATTATTCCATTAAGGGCCGAAATGGCTTACACAAGGTATTTCAATAATCATAGATATCAATATTGCTGGTAAGAATTTGTTTGTTCTCTCTGAAACTGGATTTTGCTATTCCAATTCTTCTTACATTTTTCTCACATCGATCATCATCTGTTATAAGACTTCCAAGAAGGCAGAATACACATTCCCCTCCCACCATAACTCCATCAAAATTTCCATCCTCTACTTCCCTCCTCATGTATCCTACATACAAGTGAACGAGTATCGTGGTCAAGATTCCACCTTGTCTAACCTCTTCCTTTATCAGTTGGTTCCGTAAAAATACCTTCTACACTAGGATTAATGCAGATTGGTTATTTGTACAAGTTCCAGATTGCTCTTCTATATATCCAATCAATTCCCACCATTGACAAAATTTCCGTAAGTTTGATTGATTTTACACTATCCAACGCCTTTTCATAACCTGTCCAGCAAATGTAGACATCTTTACCATACTCAAGTGACCTTTCACATATGACTCTGACTAATCCAATGGCATCTCTTGTGCTTCGCCCCTTTCATAAATAGAAATTGGTCTTTACCTATTAATCCTCTTGTCTCACCAGTCTCTTACATAGTACGCACTTTCAAAGTTATTTTGGAAGCATGTGAGATAAGGCTCTCACAAAATCTAAATTACAAAAAATTTTGGCCGTCTGTGAAATTTTCAAGGGTCACCCTATATGGGTGTCTACAAAATGAAGACCGAAGACCCGCACAGATGCCCACCCCAAAAAAAGCCCATCTTGAAAAGAAGCATGGTATTCTTTTATAGTGTAACATTGTTGAATCTTCTGAGCTTGGATCTGGCAGTAGGTAAGGCAACAGTGTTATTCCATTGAATTTAATTAGTTATTAAGACTTATTAACAAGAACAGAATAACAAACTACGTATTCTCTATCCAGAGAGCCAACAGACTCTGACATCAACTGTAGACCTAAATGAATTTCAAAGAAGCAAAAAAAAAAAGAAAAAAAAATTAAAAACATGCTTGGTTTATCCAGTAGTTTAGGTGATTTAAAGCCGGTAAATACCCTCCATAATACACATTGATGCTACAGTTCCCTTATTTTATTGTTTTAAAGTAGAATTTTTCAAATTTACAGCATTCATTTTGAAAAGAAGCCCCTCCCCCCACCTCCTTACTTTGCAAATGTAGCCTCAAAAAGAAGCCCAACCAAAGCTTGCAAAAAAAAATCCTAGAAATTTTGGGTATAATTACTTCTATAAAATAAAACAATAAATAGAGCAACTGTTGTTACGCAACATCAATCTGTATCATTGAGTGTATTAACCTGCATTAAGTCACCTAAATACTCTATAAACCAAGTGCGTTTTTTTGTTTATTTTGAAATTCATATACAGTGTACTACTTTGAAAAAAATACTATGACTATGCTATCTTTAAAAGAAGCTCATGGTCTTCTTTTTGAGATGGGCTTCTTTTTAATATTAAGCCTATTGGGCTTCAATTCCAAGGTTTTACAGTATTTTATAATCCATTAATTATTTATCCATATTTATCCATTTACTAAAATAATTTTTAAAATTTTGTTTTTTGTATTTTCAATAAAAAAAAAATGAAATCCCTAATTTCGACATTGGTACAATGTAAACATGTATTCATATGGCTATGCAGAATTTTATTATACTATTGTTCAGTCAATTTCATTAGAGTAGCGCAGTATTCTTTAATCGTTTCATCATGCTTCTGTTCGCGTTTGTAGAAATGAAAACGCCCTGCCATCTTGATCGGCTTCGGGCTGAAGTGTTCATTTAAAATCTGAACTAAATCAGTATATCCTTTATCACCGAGCTTCTCCGGGCTGACAAGATCTCTAAGGAAATTGTAAGTTCTTCTTCCTAGTGAGCTGATGAGCACTGAAACTGTTTTTCCACGGCTATACTATTAGCCTTGAAATACTACTCGAGCCGCTCCTGATATGAGTTCCGTACCTCCCTCTCGTCATAGCGTTGAATATTACCAATGATGGTTTTCATTTTTGCAGCTGCAAATACGCAACTCGTGTGATAGGTCGCCTGCGGCATGGTCTTTCGATCCAGTCGCTATGGCTCAATGCCAACATATTGCGCAAAAATGCAATACTAGTCTTATACATGAAAAAACTTAATGGGACAATCTCTGGGGTGTAGGCTTAGGTGAGGGTACAGAATAGGGTATGCTATGATGGATTCCAGAAACCAATACATTGATCATAGAATAAAATGCATTTGTATATTAAATCGCTAAAGGTACAGTTGGTTTTATTTTTAATTATTTGTTACAACGCACCATTATCACAAGTAACACCACTGAAACCAGCTTGACATGCACATCCACTGGGATCAGGAGGACAGAACATTACCCCTTTACAGTTTCCACTCGAAGAGCAAACTATACTGCACGTACGCCCCCAGTTATTATTTCCACAACCTATAATTGATGATTTAGAAAAGGAACATTAAATTTTATCAAAAAAAGAAATACACATAACATTATAACCTAATTTAACACAGAAAAGCTCAAACAAGGTTGTTCTTCCCTGGGGCCATACATAAAATACAGACATGTAAATGTTAAAATGTTAAATTTAAAAGTAAAACCATTATTCAGAAAATAACTTAAGCACGAAAAAAAATCAAAATTGAACATAAAATTACAACTTTGAAATCGATTTCTTATATTTGTTTAGGTTAGTTGCATTTAGTTGACTATCAAAAAAGTGCATTCCACATATGAAATACTTTTTTAAAATTCTGTTTTCTGTAAATGAATTTTAACAAGGGAATTTTGGCGAAACTATATTCATGGTGTGAAAAAATATCATGAATATTCACCAGAAGTATATTACGATATAGAGTTTTATACATAGGAATTGCTACATGATAAGCTTGCTTTTTGGCAATTTTAGACCATTTTTAAATGGTCTTAAAAGACTATTAAGTAGTACTTGTACAATTTAAAATGACACAGGATGCTCCTAACATGCTTTAGTACCGGTAGTAAATTTACTTGCCGATTTTAATACTTCAGCAAGTTGTTAATGAAATAAATAATTTGGTACCATATTAAAAATCAAAACCCCCATATAAACAAGAAATATCCGCCAAATCACATTTTAATGTTTTTTTATTTTACCTGCTGAGCAGTCTTCACCTTGAAATCCTGCTGGACAGACACAAAATCCAGTCACATCATCGCATATTCCTCCATTGTAACAAACAGGACACTTTAAATCACAGTTTGATCCATACATTCTTGTAGGGCAACCTTTCAATTTTAAAGTTTAAAAAAACAGGCGTAAAGCATGCACAATACCTCTCATAGCTGACCTATGTAATTATTTCATACACAGTATAGAAAAGACAGTATAGAACCCTGTTTATTGTATGTGGTAGTAAATGACGGACGATTTTACATATTATAGTTAAGGTTGTTGTTTAGCATAAGCCTGTATATGTTGGCCTATATCCTTCTACTTTCTTTTTACAATGTGTTCCGACCCTTATGGCACCTAGTAGTGGACCGTCAAGGGAAGCAAGCACTGTATACCCTGGCTGAAACTAAAAAGAAAAAAAAAATTATAATATTCTTCTACAGTTTCTCCGTTTATTTAGCATTTCTTAGCCACAGACTTCTATACAAACCGTAATTTGCTAAAGTTCATTTAAATTTTTGGCCTACTTTGGTATTTAGGATAAGTAACACTCGATGAGCCTATATTGCATCGTACTCTCAGCTGCTTAGAATTTTTGCATGGCCAGTATCAAATATCAGCCAATCGCGTATTCAGTGAGTGGAAGTGGGAGCATACAGTACCCTATACAATTGTGCCAACCGCGTAGTGGTGTTGGAATAGCCAATTTAACAATGTAATGGAAGCGTTGATAATGCCCGGTATAGAAGGAACTTGTATTATCTAAATTTAAATTTATTAACAACCATGCCGGTATATAAAAGAACATGCATTTATATTTTGACTATAGAACGCAATCTTTGATTATATAATATAGGCTTACAAACTTTTCCTATTAGCAGGCTCTCACATCAGTGGGGAATCTAAGGGTCTTGAAATGGAAGGGGAGCTGATCATGCCGGCTAGGTGAAGTGGGAGATCGATGAATAGGTGATGGGCAATAACTTGCAACATTCAGGAATGACATTTCTTTTTTCATTTTAATTCTCTTTTATTCTTTTTACTTGTGATTCACTAGTAATACTAGTGCTACGTTACTGAAAGTGTTATCACACGAACAGAAATTAATAAATAAATAAAATTTAAGGTGATTTTTAACCACATGAGCATGATTTGGGGTGACTAAGGGAGGGGGAGGGGGTGAGTGTTTTTTGGGTGGGGGTGCGCTCCTCTCCCACACCTTAGATACGCCACTGCCTAGAATACCCTTCAACAATACTCTACCGTCTGCCACTGGTGGCACCAAACAGGTGTATGATATTATGTTACTATTTTGTTCATGCATAAATAAAGCCTGATGGTTTTATTACTTAAAAAAATTATTACAACTCTATATAGGCATTTTATTATACCATTCAGATATTATATTTACTATTAAACTGATTCAATATACCAATTGTTAACCATATAGTTCTTCGTAACTTAATCGTTCCGTTCATATCGTTATTTTTAACATACAGATATTATTTTACTATACTGTATGGTGTATATGATGAGTTTGAATGCAAGGGAAAAGAAATGTTGGTATAATAAAAGTGGCATATATTGCATATAAACTTGCCTCTATATTTATTAGTGTGAACGTGTGACACAAATATATCTTTGAACACTAGGTTATTTGCTTTATAGTGTGGGGTCGGGTTGGAGATGGTAGTAGATCTATCTTTTAAAAACTATGTCTACCTCTAACGATCAATCTCATGATTGCGTGTTTTCCGTTTCTTTCTCCTGTGTAGCATTCATAGATTCCAGCATCACTTGGTCTGACATTATTTATGGTCAACGAATCTTTACCGTTTCCTTCTGGTATACTATTGTTATTTAATTTCCATAGAAAACCAGAAATATCTTTTATGACACTGGTTACACTTAAGGTCACATTATTCCCAACACTGGCGGATATAGAACGTCTGTCAGGAGTGATTTCGGCTGAAAGTGAAAATAAGGTTACAATAATATTTATTATTTAATATTTATATTAATTCATTTTGTGTCATCCTCAGAAAAATATGTTATTATTTGTGAGCTGTCGTGGCAAAATGTGTCTTGTGGCACAAAAAATGAAAAACGAGTTATTGATACATTTAGATAGAATACTATTATGCTTTATTTTGGTCTTCAAAATCATGTTCCTAGGTTGAGTAAAACTGGAGTAACATCATTCTAAAAATCGCCTTCAAAGATAAACAACTGATACATTTTGTCTTGGTTTTCCTATCAATTCAGAAAAATGACTTTACAAAATGTGCCTCAAAATATAATACCTTTATAGGTAACTTAACTTAGAACTTTTGCTACTACTATGAAATATACACATTAAACTTATTAGAAATAACCGAAGAAACCCAATTTTTGTCAAAATATTTCTTCAGACATATTTTCTTGAATATATCAAATTGACCTGGCGTACCACTAGACTCATTTTGTCATGACAGCTCACATTTGTTCTTATGCATATTTAAAACAATCAACAATCTCTCTTGTGATCAGTTCACAATAGAGAAAATTACGGCAAAAAAAGACAATTCTTTTCCTATAGTCCCCTTATTCAATCCTTGTATAAAAAACAATGTATTAATGGAGGTGATCAGTCGTAATTTATATTAATACCCAGATATTTGTTATTATGTTATTTATGATGGAAAATAAAGAATGATTGATTGATATGCATTTTTTTTACATTGGAGGATCTTATCTAATTTTTATGTGAATGGAATAATATATAAACAACTAATATACTGTAATGTTTAACGTTGGAAGATGCTGTAAACGAACATTTTTTGGGCAGTGTGGTGAAGTCATCTTTAGATACAGACCTATTAAGGTTAGATGAATTACAATTCTAAGACATTATAAATGATTTCTAAACATACTGTATTGAAGACAAATGTTGCAGAT
Organism: Anneissia japonica; assembly: GCF_011630105.1. Taxonomy (NCBI): domain Eukaryota; kingdom Metazoa; phylum Echinodermata; class Crinoidea; order Comatulida; family Comatulidae; genus Anneissia; species Anneissia japonica. Next base: position 55,158 of record NW_022699493.1, on the reverse strand, counting down.
GTCTTGTGATGGATGAAGTTTTATCTATTTTTATCGCTTTATGTATCTGTTTCAACATTTGCCAAATTGCCATAAAGGGAAGATTTGCGAATGTTAAAATTGAACAGGCAATATTCGGATGTTCAACAGAAGCAGTTTAGGCCAACAGTCAATACTGTAATTATATTCAACTCACTATTTTCAGACAATATGACGAATGCTATATGTTGGGATTTTGAATGCTTTGAAGCATTGGCATAGAAAGCTCCAACTTTCTCTTTCTTGGAATTCCCAGCAATGTTAATACGAAGTGCATCAAATGCTCTAATATTACGTGCCCATACTGTTGAATCAGTAGGAAACATTGTACCGGGCCTGACGGCTGTTGCATCGCTGTCATCATCATCATCATCATCACTCCATTCTACTGGATCTCCTTGGAGCCCAGTACCTGTGTCAGTTTCTCTACCAAGTAAGATCTCTTGAGTTTGATCTCCACCCCCAGTATAACCTCCAAATGTTGACATTACAGAGTCGTCAGTTATACTCACAGTTGGGTTGGGTAAGAAGATAGTTAAATCCAGGATTTCATCTTATAAACACAAAGTATAATATAATAGTTAAAAATACAAAAATATGCATAATGAAGATGATAATATTATAACAATACAAATACAATATAATAATTCAAATACTGTATAAAATGATAACATTAAATAAAGTGTGTCAGGCATAATGAGATTTATTTTCAAATTTCATTCACATGCAACAGCAAGTAACTCGGCAATTACAAGATGGATAATGCTTTATAAACCAAGTCTCTTTATGGAATTTGAATACCTTTGGATAATCCTATGCAATTTACATGTGTTAACAGTTTTGAAAGTGGTTTGGCACAGTGGGAACGGTTTAGTTTTCCAACCTCGAGGTCGGGGTTTCAATCCCTCGCTGTGCATTTCGCTTGTGTCCTTGAGCAAGGCACTTTATCTACATTGCTTCTCTACACCCAGGAGTATAAATGGGTGCCTTGTGGGGTTGCCTGCTACTGCGCCAATATGGCAGCAACACTTAGGCATGTGGACTTAATGACCAGGGACAACAAAGTGCTTTGTAACCTAATGAAATAGGCACTATATACTATATAAATAACAAAAAATAACAAATAATACATTTATCGCAACTGCAAACCGATGTTAAAAGAAAAAAAATTTTCGAGACCCATAATACCGCTAGATAATGGAGCTTTTATTGAGATCGCTCGACTTTTGCGCCTCCGACTCCACAGTGTGCAAATGAGCAAAGAATCATGCTCCCATAATATCTATTTTTACGCAATGTCTTTGAAGTCCAACAAGGTGTTCTCTGTGGGAGGGCCTTTCAAACCCTACTGGGCAAACCGGATATTCAGAAAAAATTGAAAGTCTAGGCGTTCGAGCTCTACACAAAAAAAGCATTCCGAATAATTCTCCACAATTCCCTTGCTACAGCATGGATGGGAATCATATCACCTGTCAAAAAGCACAGAGAGCAGCCTCGTCAGTTTCTATGATGGTGCAATTTGAAGATTAATGGCAGTTTCAAATTCTATTCTATTTTTAATTGTACTACAGTACAATATTTGGTTACTACATTATAATTATTGCAACCGTAAGAATTACTTAATAATTTGCCAAAAGAAGATAGACACTTCATTTTTCACTATTTAAAGAAATTATACAATGCTTTTTTAAATATAAATTTTCAACCAATTTTTTTTTAAACACTTCACAATTTAAAAATTTTAACATTCATTTTATATATTTTAGGTGTGTTCCACTAAATTATATTTTAACATTTTTACATTTTGAGCAAAAATTTGCATAATTATTTGTCACTGATTTTATTGTACAGTATAATAGGCTTTTTATCATATTATGTTGTTCAATCGTATGCTTGTTTCTTTTGCTTTCGTCACATGCAAGTCAATTTTCCAATTTCTATTTTTAATATGAGTTAATAGTTACAATATATATTAAGGGAACACTTTAATTTTTTTCTTTGCATCACAACAAATACAGGAGTCTCAAATTAAGAAAAATTCATTGAACTTTATATTTTGAGACCTGTTTAGTAATAAACCACAAATTTCTCCCATGAATCCTTAGAGTAATCATCATTATAAGCCACTGCTTATTTTACTACATATAAGCCAATATTGTCAATTTTTACCCTATGGGGATTTCATTTTTGTTGTTTTTCGTGTACTTTCATATAGGATTCGAATCGATACCATAACATGCACACTACATAATTCTAAGTTGTTACTCCATTCATGCTGCTTCCATCCAATAGCAAGCTTATTTAAGAAAAAGAATATTTGTTTATTAACATTGCATCACAAAATAATATTGGGAACTATTGTTGTTTTAATTACATTTCCAACGATTTCATATTACGAATGATTTGTATGTGCATTAAGGGACAGTTTTACGTTTTTTGTTAGTATTTAACACTTTTTTAGTTTTTAAGGTGTCTCCTTAATAGGAGTTCTACTGTATTACTTTTAATTTCTTTAAAAATTTATAAAAAATAATTTTATTTCCTTCTCGTGGGCCAGAATGTATAGTTCCGAAGGGCAAATCTAGCCTGCGGCCGCCTATTAAAATCCAGGGACCTAAGGCATAACAAAATAATATATGAAAGATCAATACAAGACTACTACAGTCAACAACAAGTAAACTTGATCGCTCATGTTATAAGATGTGAAAACTCACACCCATGTTAAAGGTTTGCGTTTCATTCGACGAAAATATGTACAGTGTGTAGAGAAACCACATCAATTCTTGAGAGTATTTTCTAGTGGAGTCTCAAAAAATCAATTCATCAGAAACTGTTTTCTAAAAGTTGCGGTTGTCTAGTTATCGCTTATTTTCTTTTTCTTTCTCCAAGTTAGACTTTAGTAGCTGGCACAGGAATACAGCACTGTCAAAGTGCTTGGTAAAGTAAAGAAAAGGGTGGGGGGTAAGAAAGAAATAAAGAAAACAAAATAAGAAAGAAAAGTAAGGCAAGAGAAGGTAAAAATAAAGAAAAGGAAGAACATGAAAAGAAAAGGAAGATAATAAGGTAAAAGAAGGTAAAGAAAAAAGCATAGAAAATAAAAAGATAAGAAGGAAGAAAAAGAAAAAAAACAAGAAAAAGAAAAAAGAAAGAAAAGAAACAAAAAAATGTGAAAATGAAAAGATAAAAGAAAGAAAAAGAAATAGATAAAAGAAATGAAAGAAAAGAAAAGAAAAATAAAATGAAAGAAAGGAAAAAATGGAAAAGAAGACAAAAAAAGTATATGAAAAGAATAGATAAAAAACGAAAGGAAAAATAAAAAAAAGGAAAGCAGTGAAAAAAGAATAAGGAAATATAAGAAAAAAAAAACAAAGAAAGAGAGAGAAAAAAGAGAAAAGGAAGGAAAAGAGAAGAATAGAAAGAAAAGAAAAAAATATGAAATGAAAAGAAAAGAAACAAACGAAAGGTAAGTAGTAAAATATAATGAGTTGAGTTGTTCTTTTGTGATGATCTAATTAATATTTTAAAAAAGTATTGAGAACCCAATAATTAATATTAGATTCAGATGAAAGGAAAAGAATTGTAAGTGGGACTATTTTGGGCCCTACCTAAGCTGGTCGAACGTTTCGTTTGGGTCTGTACCCTAGCTGCACTGATAAGGCCTGGAAGGCCGAAACGGATCCGTCTGCAGATATTGGGATTCCTTCCAGTTGATGCTTAGTTTATTTTGTCATTCTGATCGGATTTTCTCTACTGTTCCGTTTTAATTTTAATTTTAAATTCTTTTGCATTATGTGGCCGTTTGCTGTTTTATGTTTTACAATTTTCCATCTCTTGACCATAGAAGACACTCAGAGATCAAACTCATTATCGAATTCAATACTCACATTTTAGGCCTTAACCATGACATGTGTATTCTGAGCGATTACACGTTCACACACACACTTGACTTTTCATATCACCGTATTCCCGCATCATTATTTTATGTACACATTGTCATATTCCATATTACTTCTGCATCACTTTTGTATCTAGGCTTACCTAGTTTACTTTGTTTTTGTTTATTTTGTTAATGGCTTATCATTATTATTATTATTAATATTATTATTATTATTATTATTATTTTATATTACATTATATCACATACATATTTATGTATGGCTTATATATTATCTTATGATTTTTATTGCCATTATATTTATCTGTATCATGGGCTATCGCTTCCACTACTCGATATCTAAGTACTTCGTTTTACTCATTATCTCTCTCCCATCATATATCATTATCCCCATGTCTCTAATATTGTTTATCTCATTTAATCACCCTCCTTTATTTATTGCCGACTGCTTATTGTTTTATATTTGATCTAGTATTTGCCAACTTTTGTAATCAGTTACGTTGATGAAGTCTTGAGGACAAGACGAAATATTCGTTTCCTGAATAAATTATATTGTGTTCTACTGTCTAACTCAACGTTTCCGCATCATTATTTTCTGTCTTATTATCTATCTATCTGTCTGTCTGTCTGTCTGTCTGTCTGTCTGTCTGTCTGTCTGTCTGTCTATCTATCTATCTATCTATCTATCTATCTATCTATCTATCTATATATATATACACATATATCTAAGAAAAAGAACGGTCACACGTACTAACAATATAATATAAAAATCATGGCGTGTAATATGACAATTAGATTTAGTCAATGGCTGCCAATAACAGATTTATTTTCAGTGGCCAAATTTATTATTATACATTAATGACATTAAAGCAAAACACTTATAATGGTATAAATAAAGTAATACTTACTCATAGTCTTTTCTATGATTGTTTGACTAAATGTCGAAAAATTCCCCTCATCTCTTACATGTTTAACAATTTCAATTCTGACTTCATAAGCTGTGTTGGCTTTTAGATTTGTGATATGATATTGAAGTGGATTATTGTCTCCTACCACTGTTCCCGCTGATATAAACATTGTCCCAGAATCAACGTATTCTCTATACTGCACAATGTATCTATCAACAGGTCCGCTACCATAGTCACTATAACTGTTCCAAGCATTCCAGCTTATCGTTATTAACTCATCTGTCACACGTAATAATCTCGGCGGAGTTGATAAATTTGGCAATGCTATACAAAAACGTGCACATTTAAAAAAAAAATGAATTGTACTATTATATATTTGATTTAAAGAATAAAACAAAATATGAAAATTTTGGTAAATAAAAAGGAGTATTAAAAACACCAACATTCACCGTGCATTGCAACAGTCTAATCTATAAATTGTTATGATATATATATCACAGATAATGTCACCAAAATTTTGAACAAGTAAAAACAGCAAGTAAAAACACTAATTGTTACAGTGGTTCTGTTTTCGGAACCAAGTGTTTTTTCATGCATAGCAATGCTAATTTGAATAGTTTTAGTTTTTGCATAATTTAAGAGTATGCAATTTAGATAGTCTGACAGAAAAGGTATTGGGGAATGGTCTTAAAGTAATTGACCATGTAAAAATAGATTCATGTTAAACAAATCATGGAACTTACTGTTCCATCGATTAGACTGTAAACGACAGAACAGGGTAGTGTAATGCAGACACTGGTAAGTTGATTGTTTTTAGGAGAGTATAATACACACTCCAAGTATTGAAATATACGCTATCGTGTTGGGATTCAATATTTCGACATTAATTATGTCATCATCATTAATTATGTCATCATTCCTGATGATGACATAATTAATGTCGAAATATTGAATCCCAACACGATGGCGTGTATTTCAATACTTGGAGTATGTATTATACTTTCTTATCTGAGATTAATCAGTGGACCTTTCGGTTTTTTATTGGTTTATTTCTGATAGCACAATGTGAATGAGATAGGTTTAATGTGTATGATATAGGCAAAACTTGATTGTTAAATGTTACAATAATTATATGATGATAATTAGTGATATTATTGGGGTTTTGTATTTATTATATTTTAGCTTGTACAGGTATCGAGAGTAGTTGTAATCGTTTGAAACCAATGAAGCTTGTAGCTGTGAAAGGAAACAGTATTTGGAGCTCGGGTGGAACGAAATCAAAATAGCTTGTAGCTGTAAATAAAAGTAAACAGTTTGGAGCTCGGGTGGAACAAAATCACAATAGCAACAATACAGAGAGTTGAAACGATACCGAATTTGTAACGGTACCGAATTTGTAATAGTACCGAATTTGTAATCATCCCGGAATTGTATTGAGATACCGAGGGTGGTACAGAGAGAGAATTGGGATATTTATCGGAAACAGAACAGAACAAGGTAAGTAAAGCAGACTGTGGAAACGGAGGGTGTTATTGGGGATTTTTTTAATGGTTCACTAATTGAGGATAATTTATTTAATGGTTAATTAATTTGGGATAGCTTATTAATGGTTAAATAATTGGCGATAGCATTTTGGCTGGTGCGATGCCTGTAATCTCAATTTATTTATTTATTATCGTTGTTAAGGCCAGGTAAACCTTGTAAAACCGTTTGATTTGCTTAATAAAAAGCAAAAAACCTGGGACACATTGTTGTTTGCTTTCTTCTATAGAGTCTGATTTATCCTGTTCACAACATTGTGACAATTACTGACAAAATTAAATTATTTCATTATAATAGGCCTATATAATCGTAGGAGTGATGTTTTTGTCCTACCGAATACTCAGTACATCCCAAAATACTCAGTACATCCCCAAATACTACAGGGAAAAATGCGAGTGATTCAGGTGGAAGTACTTCGCTAGTATTTGGGGACGTACTGAGTATTCGGTACGGTAACATGTCAGGTACGGCAAAACATCACTCCTATGATATTTTGTAAACGCAAACTCACATCGTAATATGATATATAATTGTGTATTACATCAAAGACTTAATAAACAGACTTACCTATCTGGCAGTCGTAACCACCCCATCCATCGGCACATTCATCAGCACAGTTACCCGTATCTTTATTACATATTGATGACGTTGCACAATGGCAGGTATACTGACAAAACTCACCAAACGTTCCATCAGGACATGATTTGTGATCTGATGCATTATAATTAGAGAATATTACCAATATTCAAAAAGCAATATTTATTATCACAAAAATGTAAGGGATTTGCTAGCTAAAAAAATGATTCACGTCCCATTCTGATTTCTTTTTTTATAATAATAATAATGGATAAGACGCTTAATGTATATTTAGGCAATATATATGCCTACCATGGTTTTCCTGAATTATTCAGGCTTGCGCTTCATAACCGCAATATAAATACCCAATACCAGTACCAGAGTGT
>NW_022699493.1:21257-47587 GCF_011630105.1 Anneissia japonica | reverse complement strand
ACTTTCATTATTTACTCTCATAGACATTAACAGTGCCATGTATAAACTATTTGTTATTTTAGATATACACCCTTTATTATTATGTTAATGTGACGAGATGATCTGTCTAAGCTATTTGCTTATGTCTTCACTTACAACAACCAAAATATACGTGAAACTTATAAATAAATATTTTTGTGTTCCTTAAGTCTACCTTCGATGTCTGTATTTTCATTTACCATCGTCTCCATATTTTTCTATCTTACTTTGAACACACATGCTTATCTATGTTATAATATATATATAGTAATAGAAGGGTTATGTCGAGCATGTTGAATAGGGTGTAAAAACTGACATTGGCAGATCTTTCCTGAACTTGGTTAAAAAACGCTTTCCTGTAGGCAGCACACTTCACAAGTTATTCAATAAAAATGATGTCGATGTTAGCTACAGTTGTTCTAGAAATATGGCGAACATCATCCACTCCCACAAACGAACCATCTAATGCATGCAACTGCCGAAAGAAAGATGAATGGCCCTATCCAGAAACTGAATCGCATCTTCAATTATCTACAAGGCCACTGTAACCACAAATGATGACGTCAAAGAGTACATCAGACTTAAAACACCACACGTTTAAAACTAGATTTACAAATCATAAGCACACATTTAGATCTCCGAAGCATAACAACATCACCGAGTTATTATTTTTTTTAACTTTGGAAATTCCTCCAATGGACTTTGAGATCTTATTTGTTTGCAATGTATTTTATATGGCTTTTTCAACCAAGGTTTTATAGTAACACAGCAAGGAAAGTATATTCAACCTTTCTCTCTAATCGAACGTTGTTAAGTTGAAGTAGTAATACATCTAATCGAACATTGTTAAGTTGAAGTGGTAATACGTCCACTAAGCATCTATTCTGATTGGGTCTGGCGGTTTGGTTTCCCAGCCTTGAAGTTGTGGTTTCAATCGCTGTGCATTTTGCTTGTGTCCTTGAGCAAGTCACTTTATCTGCATTGCTTCTCTCCGCACAGGAGTATAAATGGGAACCTGGTGGGGTTGCCTGCTCCTGCACTGACTACCAGCAGCAACAGTTAGCATGTGGACCCGATGACCAGTTAAAAGAAGTGCGCTTTATAACCGCAAGAAAGAGGTGCATTATAAATGCCAGTACCAGTACCAGAACCAGTACCGGTAAGTGGTCAGAAAGAACACCAGAGGAAAACTTGGTTTCAACATGGTTAGAGAATATATTGTCTATAATGTTCATAGTGTTATTCTTGTCGGTTTTGAGATAAAACGGTAAAAGGAATCGGACATCATACAGTCAAATAAAATCAATTGTGGGTTTATAATGTTCGTAATGCAGCAGATTAATGTTGAAATCACTGATATGTGACAATTTTTCCTCTCCGAATTAATTTTAATCAGAGAATCCTCTATGGATAAATTAAAGTGTCTGATTGAGAGGTCAGATGCTCTAACGATTCCGAAAATTGTGTTTTATTTATTTTTTTTAGTTCTACAAAAAGGGTCTCGCATGTGTTACTCGAGACGTTTGAATCGAGGCGCTGCTCTGCAACAATATTTTCATTTATAAAAATACCAACACCGCCGCCAGTTTTTCCCAACCTGTTTTTATGAAAGAATTTATAACCGATAAAAGGTAGAGTGGATGTCCGATTTAGCCACATTTCAAAAATACTAAATGATTCAATGAGTTAATGCACCAAGTAATCTTGTGTTTAGCAATACTTCTAATGTTCAAATGAAGTAGGGATAGTTCAACTTTGGTATTGGTACTAAATTCAATTGAATCATAGTACCGTACTCGCGCGAATAAGCGCCCCGTTTGAATAACCGCCCCTCCTAACTTGAAAATTTCCTTAAGCGCCCCCTCATAAGATTTTCTTTTTAGCAAATCAATAATCCAATCAATCCTGGGACTGTGGTTGTTGGCATGCTTTGAGCTGTAGAGTGGAAACACATTCTTCTTAGGTCAATATCAAAATGAGGATATTTCTCTTGGACAGATGAGAGCACCGATTCCTGGACAGACAGTATATTTCCAACTTTACTCTTTTTTTACATATTTGTCTATGTCTAGTCCTACTCCTCTTTTTTCCGACCTTTAGCACATTCTCATCTGAGTTTTCAAGAAAAAATACAATGATCCTGCCATCTTGCTAATCTCAATCGGCCGATGGCAACAAGCTAACCACTACCCACCACCACTAATTGCATCTGCTATTTTGCTGTTATGTAATAAATATTCACGCATTCTTGTCATGAGCTATGTTCTCTGGACGATTGTCTTTTCTAACCACCATTCTTAAAGTCCTTATATAATCTTTTTTCATTGACAATGCCTCTTAAATTTAATAATTTCCCATAAGAACTCCTCGATTTTAACCTATTTCCATAATCGCCCCCTCAATTTCCACTCTGTATTCATAAGCGCCCCGTTCAAATAAGCGCCCCGTTTGAATAAGCATCCCTCAGAAAATGCAAAAAATATTTTAAGCGCCCGAGCGCTTATTCGCACGAGTACGGTAATTACATTCATCCAATGTGTTGAACTTTTTTTTTATTATGCTGTTACGTATAATTACTATTATCATCAAATCTACTCGTTTATTCAGTATCAGCCAGGGGATTAGAGCATAGGCTTGGGTCTCTGTAGTATACTACTAGGCTTAAGCAGTTTGATTTTGAATAATATTAAATGATGTAGGCCAATTAGTAATGAAGCTTAAAACAGGATTAACACGTCGGCATGATTGCTTTGAAATCGGCTAAAACCGATTGTGTCACTGACAGATAGGCCTATACCTTCATTCTCATGTGAACAGTAGAGCAGTCACTCACACTACAAAGGCCTTTCGTAGGCCAGGCCTTAGTTATATACCAGTCAGAGGTATGTAAACACTGTTATTTTTCACAAATGTTTTTTAGTAATGACGATATATAGTCTAAAACGAAGGCAGGTCGACGACTATAGGCCTAGTTTAGGTCTAGACATAGGGTCTAGGTAGATCATGGATAAGCTTATAGCCTTATTATATTTGGAATTCGTTGAGATCGTAGGCCAACTTGGAAGAAACTTCGACTTTTATTTGGACATTACAACAATTATGAAGTCATATTAGCAATTCACTTAAATTTGTCAAATACCCATAGCTTCCCCCACCGGGGGACTTTTGGCGGCCCCTGCCCCCCTCCATCTTAAACGCTCACTTTAATCGCATCGTACAACCAACCATTGCACGACGAATCCAACTCCGCTGCCTGTATTTGTTTATTTATTTAATCTTTCTTTATAATGTAGGCACTTTCAATACTATAGTACTGATTTTCAAAGTGGTACAGTGACGAGAAACATACAGTAGAAATAAAACAAAGAATAAAATAAAACAAAACTTGAAAATACTATTTTAAATGATTTTGGAATGAAAAAGTTGACATCTCTTTGTGTGGTAGTTCATTCAAGATTTTTGATGATCGATATAAAAAAATTCTTTTTCCCTGTCCAATATTATACATTGAGAGAACCAGGTTGTTGTGGGTTTGGCTACGTTTGCCTTTAGAATGGGTAGTATTGTTAAAGGTAAATTTTGAAGACAAGTATTGAGGGCCATATCCTTTTAAGCATTTTAAAGTCATAAGAAGTAATTTTTCATTCCAAATCACGTTAAGTCTACTCCATCCAAGGGCACTTAAAATATAATCAACAGGAGTCTTAATATCAACAGAAAGTAAAATTCTACCTAATCTATTCATAAGAACTATTCTATTCATAATCTATTCATAAGAACTCTATGCGCTACAACATGCAACACCGTCTGCTGATTTTCGGTGGCAGCAAAGAAATTAAATAGCAGAAGAATGAGCTGTTTCGCGTATTTGCATTAACATTGATGGAACATCCGCCCTCCCACGAGCAGGGTAAAATTTGACTTTAGGGAACAGATGCCTCATAATATTCCTCCACTACCACTGATATAGGTTAAAAGGCAAACTACTAATAAGCAACAATGCTGTAGAAGCAATGGCTTTAGGGAACAGATGCCTAATAATATTTCCTCCACTACACCACTGATATAGGTTAAAAGCAAACTACTATATAAGCAACAATGCTGTAGAAGCAATGGCTTTAGGGAACAGATGCCTAATAATATTTCCTCCGCTACCACTGATATAGGTTAAAAGGCAAATTACTAATAAGCCACAATGCTGTAGAAGCAATGGCTTTAGGGAACAGATGCCTAATAATATTTCCTCCGCTACCACTGATGTAGGTTAAAAGGCAAATTACTAATAAGCAACAATGCTGTAGAAACAATGGCTTTAGGGAACAGATGCCTAATAATATTTCCTCCGCTACCACTGATATAGGTTAAAAGGCAAACTACTAATAAGCAACAATGCTGTAGAAGCAATGGCTTTAAGGAACAGATGCCTAATAATATTTCCTCCGCTACACCACTGATATGTTAGAAGGCAAATTACTAACAAGTAACAATGCTGTAGAAGCAATGGCTTTAAGGAACAGATGCCTAATAATATTTCCTCCGCTACACCACTGATATGTTAGAAGGCAAATTACTAATAAGCAACAATGCTGTAGAAGCAATGGCTTTAGGGAACAGATGCCTAATAATATTTCCTCCGCTACATCAATGATATAGGTTAAAAGGCAAAATACTAATAAGCAACAATGCTGTAGAAGCTTAGGGAACAGATGCCTCATAATATTTCCTCCGCTACACCACTGATATAGGTTAAAGGCAAACTACTAATAAGCAACAATGCTGTAGAAGCAATGGCTTTAGGGAACAGATGCCTAATAATATTTCCTCCGCTACACCACTGATATAGGTTAAAAGGCAAACTACTAATAAGCAACAATGCTGTAGAAGCAATGGCTTTAGGGAACCGATGCCTCATAATATTTCCTCCGCTACACCACTGATATAGGTTAAAAGGCAAACTACTAATAAGCAACAATGCTGTAGAAGCAATGGCTTTAGGAAACAGATGACAAATAATATTTCCTTCGCTACACCACTGATATAGGTTAAAAGGCAAAATACTAATAAGCAACAACAAATAAATTTTATATAAAGTAGGGATTGTTAGTTTTTTTTAATCAGTAATACCAAGCTTAAAGGCAATTCAACGAAATTACAATAGTGGGCCTACATTTTTTTTCTTTTAAAATTTATGGTAATGCGGGGAATTTGATTGAAATTGATGATTGTTGGACACTATACCTAGTCCTATTCTAATTTGATCTTACAGGCAAAGTGTTCTATGTTTTGAAGCAAGGCTCCAGAGGAAAACAAGTTTATATGTTGTACAACTGATTTTTTAGACACAAAAAACTTATTTTACGAAACATACTATACGTTAATAAGATACAGATTTTGTATTATTTAAAACGGGAGAAAATGCGGCTTAAACACTCCTTTTCCATCTATATCAATAAGTGTTTTTTTCCCCCTCCGCTCCCTGGAACCATGGCATTGCCAGAGACAAAGATGTTCAAATATGGAAAAAATGGATCAAAATATGCTTGAATTAGTAAATATGTAAAGTCTGCTTATATAAAACTATTCTACGACTATGCATCACTTTATTACTCACCACGCCACCAAACTAATATTTTGCGACAGGTGAAATTTTTTTAGGATACTTCTAAACGGTGACGCCAATCAGAGAGAGCTCAACAAAAAGCCTATTAACTTGTTTGTTTAATGTTGATGCACCTTAGCTGGTATGTCCCTGCCTGAATCATACTCTACAGCTAATACCCTTCCATTAAGACTTTTTCAATGCAACTAACTCTACCTTATGGTTTCTCTACAGGCCTACCCCGGTCAACACAAATTAACATATTCCCCCCTCCCCCACCTCTTGTCCTTGAACTTATCAGAAGTTGCCACTTGCCTAAAAGTTATTCATATTCATGCAACTTTACACTACCATGGATTCTTGCTAAATCAAGCATCAATGTATGCATAGTCATTACTGGTGGTCTAAGGTACAAATTGAATAAAACATATTATAAGATCCACTCTGTAGCCTCCATCAGATAAAAATATTCTATGTAAATTTTACAAAGTATCAGATTGTAAAGATTAATTAGGGGCCTAAATAACATTTATAAATCTTTAAAATTGTCAGAGCTTTTGGGGACTTTGCCCACTAGACCTCAGGAGAATCTGAGCGGCCATCGCCTCCCCCCACCCAATTGCGCTCCCATATATTCCTACCCCGACTCCGCCAGTGACATCGATTATTCCCTCACTTGGCGCCACATATTTAGTGTATTAGGGTTTTTTAATGATTTTAAACAATCAAAAAGGACCCCACTGGAAATAAGTCTTCTTCAGACTTTCTATCCATCAATTCAGCAAGATAACACAAGATAAAACCCATACCGCTGATTAACACTGATTAATAGACACAATCTGGTATAGACTTTTGCAATATTAAATAAAAAATTTAGATAATTACCAAGACATGTATCTCCAGTGAATCCATTGTTACATGTAGAAGTACTCAAACAGCCCTTTGCGTTGTCGCAACCATTTACACATTCACATTTCTGACTACAGTCTGTATTGAGTATTCGGTACATTTCCACGTCAGGTAGAGCAAAATTACACCTATACATATTTCTCCTGACGCAAATCCAGTTATTGTCTATTATTCCATCACGACAATAGCAATTACTATCAGCACTGCAGTACCCGCTGCTTACTTGGACTCGAATTCAACCCTGGCCATCAGACGCACGCAAGCTTGGTGGTTTAGAGGTATGATGCCAGGCTAGTGATCTGGAGATCGTGGGCAAAATTACACCTCTACAAATAATATATTATACTTGTATAGTGATTCATGCCAATAAGGCCTCTAAGCACTCCTGTAAACTAACTTATTTTAATCCTGGTAAGAAATGCAATGAAGAATTGCCAAATTATATTTTTATTCTCATTCTAAAAATCTATTTTATACTCTCAATACTCTAAATACTTTTGATTTTAACAAGCTTCAAACAGTCATGTTAATATTTCATTTAAACAACAATGAGCTTCCCTCTCATTTTCATACATTTTTTTTACTAACTTCTGGCAATACCATTCATATGATGCAAGGTCTTCAACTGTCAAAAATGTTATTTATGAAAGAAATACCCCTTTATTGAGAAGAACATCTTTTATATACAATGAGCTATATTTACGGGACAATTTACCATGTAACATTCAGTTAACACATTCTTTGAAATCGTTTAAAATAAAATATAAACAATTGTTGATTCATTTGTATGCTTACCCTCTATGAATATTGATATATGTTGCATCAACCTATTCACTGTTGTTAGGGCCATATACGACATGGTTATTGAAATATCTTGTGTAAGCAATGGATTTTGGAGCTGGTTAGCAGCTTAATGGCAAACAATACACAACAACAAGAGGCGGGAGATGGATGAAATATTTATAGTGAGTGCACTTAATATCTTACATAATATTATTATTCCATTAATGGCCGAAATGGCTTACACAAGGTATTTCAATAATCATAGATATCAATATTGCTGGTAAAAATTTGTTTGTTCTCTCTGAAACTGGATTTTGCTATTCCAATTCTTCTCCTTACATTTTTCTCACATCGATCATCATAATGGTTAATGGTTAATGGTTATAAATTTATAGAGCGCAAAATACAAAAAAGTCTCTAAGCGCTATCAGGCAAGTGTAAAGATGGAACGGAAACCAAAACCACAAAATAAAAAGAAGTGAAATTTGAATACCATACCAGCACCCAAACCGAAGTATGGGGATACGCCCTCATCGCTGGCTAGAGTTCAATCTAATTGAACTACAGTCAGCACCTGTTGAGTCTCGGCCATCTCGGATTCGGGCGCATCCTATCCTAGTTAAAGCTATAAAAGCTAGCTGGCATGGAAATAGAAAAAAAATAAACTAAAGGAACGAGAATAAGTGGGTCTTAAGTCGTTCTTTGAAAATGGTGACAGAAGGTGACTCACGAATAAATAAAGGTAACAAGTTCCACAACTTGGGCCCAGCAACCATAAACGATCGCTCCCCACAAGACTTTAACCGAAAGGATGGACAATAAAGATTGGTTGAGTCAGTTGTTGACCGGAGAGAACGAGTGCAAGTTGCAGAACGAACCTTAATTAATTCGGAAATGTATTGTGGTGATAACTTGTGAATTGATTTGTAAAAATATAAAAGTACTTTGAATTCAATACGCTGTTTCACTGGCAACCAATGAAGACGACGAAGAATAGGGGTGATGTGATGGAATTTAGGTGTCCCAGTGACAAGACGAGCAGCGATGTTCATCAATAGCTGCAGCTTTCTAATTGATGTTAATGGTATTCCGTAAAGGACTCCATTACAATAATCCAATCTTGATGTAACCAATTATGCATGTACAAGTTTTGACGTAGCATCTTCATTTAAAAAACGCCTAACTGCCTTGATGTTGCAGAGATGGAAGGATACTACTCTGCATGTGTTTGTAATATGTCTAATCATGGATAGTGTGGAGTCAAACGTTACACCGATATGTCGCACCTCAGAAGATGGAATGATGTAGGTGTCTCCCACGCGGATGTTTTCAATGATGGGTACATTTAGACGGCGTTTAGGCTTTATATACAGCACTTCTGTCTTGTCTGTATTGCAGCAAAGCATATTGATAGACAGCCATCTATGAACATCATCAATACATCATCTGTTATAAGACTTCCAAGATAGCAAAATACACATTCCCCTCCCACCATAACTCCATCAAAATTTCCATCCTCTACTTCTCTCCTCATGTATTCTACATACAAGTGAAGGAGTATCGTGGTCAAGATTCCACCTTGTCTAACCTCTTCCTTTATCAGCTGGTTCCGTTAAAATACCTTCTACACTAGGATTAATGCAGATTGGTTATTTGTACAAGTTCCAGATTGCTCTTCTCTATATCCAATCAATTCCCACCATTGACAAAATTTCCGTAAGTTTGATTTATTTTACTCTATCCAACGCCTTTTCATAACCTGTCCAGCAAATGTAGACATCTTTACCATACTCAAGTGACCTTTCACACATGACTCTGACTAATCCAATGGCATCTCTTGTGCTTCGCCCTTTCACAAATAGAAATTGGTCTTTACCTATTAATCCTCTTGTCTTACCAGTCTCTTACATAGTACGTACTTTCAAAGTTATTTTGGAAGCATGTGAGATAAGGCTCTCACAAAATCTAAATTACGAAAATTTTTGGGCGTCTGTGAAATTTTCAAGGGTCTTCGTTTTATAGACAAACTATATGGGTGTCTACAAAACGAAGACCGAAGACCCGAACAGATGCCCACCCCAAAAAAAGTCCATCTTGAAAAGAAGCATGGGATTCTTTTATAGTGTAACATTGTTGAATCTTCTGAGCTTGGATCTGGTAGTAGGTAAGGCAACGGTGTTATTCCGTTGAATTAAATTAGTTATTAAGACATAAATTAACAAGAACAGAATAATAAACTACCAGAGAGCCAACAGACTCTGACATCAACTGTAGACATAAATGAATTTCAAAGAAGCAAAAAAAAAAAAAAAAATAATGAAAAACATGCTTGGTTTATCCAGTAGTTTAGGTGATTTAAAGCCGGTAAATATCCTCCATAATACACATTGATGCTACAGTTCCCTTATTTTATTGTTTTAAAGTAGAATTCCTCAAATTTACAGCATTCGTTTTGAAAAGAAGCCCCTCCCCCCACCTTCTTACTTTGCAAATGTAGCCTCAAAAAGAAGCCCAACCAAAGCTCGCAAAAAAAAGCCTAGAAATTTTGGGTATAATTTTACTTCTATAAAATAAAACAATAAATAGAGCCACTGTTGTTACGTAACATCAATCTGTATCATGGAGTGTATTAACCTTCATTAAGTCACCTAAATACTCTATAAACCAAGTGCGTTTTTTGTTTATTTTGTTATTTTGAAATTCATATACAGTGTACTACTTTAAAAAAAATACTATGACTATGCTATCTTTAAAAGAAGCTCATGGTCTTCTTTTTGAGATGGGCTTCTTTTTAATATTAAGCCCAGTGGGCTTCAATTCCAAGGTTTTACAGTATTTTAGAATCCATTAATTATTTATCCATATTTATCCAACAATTACAATGTAAACATATATTCGTATGGCAGATGCAGAATTTTATTATACTATTGTTCAGTCAATTTCATTAGAGTAGCGCAGTATTCTTTAATCTTTTCATCATGCTTCTGTTCGCGTTTGTAGAAATGAAAATGCCCTGCCATCTTGATCGGTTTCGGGCTGAAGTGTTCATTTAAAATCTGAACTAAATCAGTATATCCTTTATCACCGAGCTTCTCCGGGTTGACAAGATCTTTAAGGAAATTGTAAGTTCTTCTCCCTAGTGAGCTGATGAGCACTGAAACTTGTTTTTCCACGGCTATACTATTAGCCTTGAAATACTGCTCGAGCCGCTCCTGATATGAGTTCCGTACTTCCCTCTCGTCATAGCGTTGAATATTACCAATGATGGTTTTCATTTTTGCATCTGTAAATACGCAACTCGTGTAAAAAATCACAGTTAATCACAACACATTGATAGGTCGCCTGCGGCATGGTCTCTCGATCCAGTCGCTATGGCTCAATGCCAACATATTGCGTAAAAATGCAATACTAGTCTTATACATGAAAAAACTTAATGGGGCAATCTCTGGGGTGTAGGCTTAGGTGAGGGTACAGAATAGGGTATGCTATGATGGATTCCAGAAACCAATACATTGATCATAGAATAAAATGCATTTGTATATTAAATCGCTAAAGGTACAGTTGGTTTTATTTTTAATTATTTGTTACAACGCACCATTATCACAAGTAACACCACTGAAACCAGCTTGACATGCACATCCACTGGGATCAGGAGGACAGAACATTACCCCTTTACAGTTTCCACTCGAAGAGCAAACTATACTGCACGTACGCCCCCAGTTATTATTTCCACAACCTATAATTGATGATTTAGAAAAGGAACATTAAATTTTATCAAAAAAAGAAATACACATAACAATTAACTTAATTTAACACAGAAAAGCTCAAACAAGGTTGTTCTTTCCTCTGGGGCCATACATAAAATACAGACATGTAAATGTTAAAATGTTAAATTTAAAAGTAAAACCATTATTCAGAAAATAACTTAAGCACGAAAAAAATCAAAATTGAACATAAAATTACAACTTTGAAATCGATTTCTTATATTTGTTTAGGTTAGTTGCATTTAGTTGACTATCAAAAAAGTGCATTCCACATATTATGAAATACTTTTTTAAAATTCTGTTTTAGGCAAATGAATTTTAACAAGGGAATTTTAGCGAAACTATATTCATGGTGTGAAAAAATATGAATATTCACCAGAAGTATATTAAGATATAGAGTTTTATACATAAGAATTGCTACATGACAAGCTTGCTTTTTGGCAATTTTAGACCATTTTTAAATGGTCTTAAAAGACTTTCAAATAGTACTTGTACAATTTAAAATGACACAGGATGCTCGATCCTAACATGCTTTAGTACCGGTAGTAAATTTACTTGCCGATTTTAATACTTCAGCAAGTTGTTAATGAAATAAATAATTTGGTACCATATTAAAAATCAAAACCCCCATATAAACAAGAAATATCCGCCAAATCACATTTTAGTGTTTTTTTATTTTACCTGCTGAGCAGTCTTCACCTTGAAATCCTGCTGGACAGACACAAAATCCAGTCACATCATCGCATATTCCTCCATTGTAACAAACAGGACACTTTAAATCACAGTTTGATCCATACATTCTTGTAGGGCAACCTTTCAATTTTAAAGTTTAAAAAAACAGGCGTAAAGCATACACAATACCTCTCACAGCTGACCTATGTAATTGTTTCATACACAGTATAGAAAATACAGTATAGAACCCTGTTTATTGTATGTGGTAGTAAATGACGGACGATTTTACATATTATAGTTAAGGTTGTTGTTTAGCATGAGCCTGTATGTGTTGGCCTATATCCTTCTACTTTCTTTTTACAATGTGTTCCGACCCTTATGGCACCTAGTGGTGCACCGTCAAGGGAAGCAAGAACATAATCTGGCTGAAACTAAAAAAAAATTAACAATATTATTGTACAGTTTCTCCGTTTATTTAGCATTTCTTAGCCACAGACTTCTATACAAACCGTAATTTGCTAAAGTTCATTTAAATTTTTGGCCTACTTTGGTATTTAGGATAAGTAACACTCGATGAGCCTATATTAGAATTTTTGCATGGCCAGTATCAAATATCAGCCAATCGCGTATTCAGTGAGTGGAAGTGGGAGCATACAGTACCCTATACAATTGTGCCAACCGCGTGGTGGTGTTGGAATAGCCAATTTAACAATTTAATGGAAGCGTTGATAATGCCCGGTATAGAAGGAACTTGTATTATCTAAATTTAAATTTATTAACAACCATGCCGGTATATAAAAGAACATGCATTTATATTTTGTCTATAGAACGCAATTTTTGATTATATATAGGCTTACAAACTTTTTCTATTAGCAGGCTCTAGCATCAGTGGGGAATCTAAGGGTCTTGAAATGGAAGGGGAGCTGATCATGCCGGCTAGGTGAAGTAGGAGATCGATGAATAGGTGATGGGCAATAACTTGCAACATTCGGGAATAACATTTCTTTTTTCATTTTAATTCTCTTTTATTCTTTTTACTTGTGATCCACTAGTGATACCAGTGCTACGTTACTGAAAGTGTTATCACACAAACAGAAATTAATAAATAAATAAAATTTAAGGTGATTTTTAACCACATGAGCATGATTTGGGGTGACTAAGGGAGGGGGGGGGGTGAGTGTTTTTTGGGTGGGGGTGCGCCCCTCTCCCACACCTTAGATACGCCACTGCCTAGAATACCCTGTAACTATACTCTACCGTCTGCCACTGGTGGCACCAAACAGGTGTATGATATTATGTTACTATTTTGTTCATGTATAAATAAGGCCTTATGGTTTTATTACTTAAAAAATTATTACAACTCTATATAGGCATTTTATTATACCATTCAGATATTATATTTACTATTAAACTGATTCAATATACCAATTATTAACCATATAGTTTTTCGTAACTTAATTGTTCCGTTCATATCATTATTTTTTAATATACAGATATTATTTTACTATACTGTATGGTGTATATGATGAGTTTGAATGCAAGGGAAAAGAAATGTTGGTATAATAAAAGTGGCATATATTGCATACAAACTTGTCTCTATATTTATTAGTGTGAACGTGTGACACAAATATATCTTTGAACACTAGGTTATTTGCTTTATAGTGTGGGGTCGGGTTGGAGATGGTAGTAGATCTATCTTTTAAAAACTATGTCTACCTCTAACGATCAATCTCATGATTGCGTGTTTTCCATTTCTTTCTCCTGTGTAGCATTCATAGATTCCAGCATCACTTGGTCTGACATTATTTATGGTCAACGAATCTTTACCATTTCCTTCAGGTATACTATTGTTATTTAATTTCCATAGAAAACCAGAAATATCTCTTATGATACTGGTTACACTTAAGGTCACATTATCTCCAACACTGGCGGATATAGAACGTCTATCAGGAGTGATTTCGGCTGAAAATATAAATAAGGTTACAATAATATTAGACTCAAAGTATACAAAATTATATACACACAACAATATTTATTTTATTATTTCATTTTTTGTCATCTTCGGAAAAATATGTTATTATTTGTGGGCTGTCATGGCAAAATGTGTCTTGTGGTACAAAAAATGAAAAAAGAGTTATTGATACATTTAGATAGAATACTATTATGCTTTATTTTGGTCTTATCATGTTCCTAGGTTGAGCAAAACTGGAGTAACATCATTTTAAAGTTCAGATGTCTAAAAATCGCCTTCAGAGATAAACAACTGATACATTTTGTGTTGGTTTTCCTATCAATTCAGAAAAATGACTTTACAAAATGTGCCTCAAAATATGATACCTTTATAGGTAATTCAACTTAGAACTTTTGCTACTACTATGAAATATACACATTAAACTTATCAGAAATAACTGAAGAAACCCAATTTTTGTCAAAATATCTCTTCAGATATATTTTCTTGAATATATCAAATTGACCTGGCGTACCACTAGACTCATTTTGTCATGACAGCTCACATTTGTTCTTATATGCATATTTAAAACAATCAACAATCTCTCTTGTGATCAGTTCACAATAGAGAAAATTACGGCAAAAAAAGACAATTCTTTTCCTATAGCTCCGAAATCAATCCTTGTATAAAAGGTGATCAGTCGCAATTTAGATTAATACCCAGATATTTGTTATTATTTTATTTATGATGGAAAATAAAGAATGATTGATTGATATATATTTTTTTTTACATTGGAGGATCTTATCTAATTTTTATATGAATAATATATACTGTAATGTTTAACGATGGAAGATGCTGTAAACAAACATTTTTGGGCAGTGTGGTGAAGTCATCTTTAGATACAGACCTATTAAGGTTAGATGAATTACAATTCTTAAGACATTTTAATTGATTTCTAAACATATTGAAGACAAAATGTCTTGTGATGGATGAAGTTTTATCTATTTTTATCGCTTTATGTATCTGTTTCAACATTTGCCAAATTGCCATAAAGGGAAGATTTGCGAATGTTAAAATTGAACAGGCAATATTCGGATGTTCAAGCAGTTTAGGCCAACAGTCAATACTGTAATTATATTCAACTCACTATTTTCAGACAATATGACGAATGCTATATGTTGGGATTTTGAATGCTTTGAAGCATTGGCATAGAAAGCTCCAACTTTCTCTTTCTTGGAATTCCCAGCAATGTTAATACGAAGTGCATCAAATGCTCTAATATCACGTGCCCATACTGTTGAATCAGTAGGAAACATTGTACCGGGCCTGACGGCTGTTGCATCGCTGTCATCATCATCATCATCATCACTCCATTCTACTGGATCTCCTTGGAGCCCAGTACCTGTGTCAGTTTCTCTACCAAGTAAGATCTCTTGAGTTTGATCTCCACCCCCAGTATAACCTCCAAATGTTGACATTACAGAGTCGTCAGTTATACTCACAGTTGGGTTGGGTAAGAAGATAGTTAAATCCAGGATTTCATCTTATAAACACAAAGTATAATATAATAGTTAAACATACAAAAATATGCATAATGAAGATAATAATATTATAACAATACAAATACAATATAATAATTCAAATACTGTATAAAATGATAACATTAAATAAAGTGTGTCAGGCATAATGAGATTTATTTTCAAATTTCATTCACATGCAACAGCAAGTAACTTGGCAATTACAAGATGGATAATGCTTTATAAACCAAGTCTCTTTATGCGATTTGAATACCTTTGGATAATCCTATGCAATTTACATGTGTTAACAGTTTTGAAAGTGGTTTGGCGCAGCGGGAACGGTTTAGTTTTCCGACTTTGAGGTCGGGGTTTCAATCCCTCGCTGTGCATTTCGCTTGTGTCCTTGAGCAAGGCACTTTATCTACATTGCTTCTCTACACCAAGGAGTATAAATGGGTGCCGTGTGGGGTTGCCTGCTACTGCGCCAATATGGCAGCAACACTTAGGCATGTGGACTTAATGACCAGGGACAACAAAGTGCTTTGTAACCTAATGAAATAGGCACTATATACTATATAAATAACAAAAAATAACAAATAACAAATAATACATTTATCGCAATTGCAAACCGATGTTAAAAGAAAAAAAACCGAAAAAATTTCCGAGACCCATATTACCGCTAGATAATGCAGCTTTTATTGAGATCGCTCGACTTTTGCGCCTCCGACTCCACAGTGTGCAAATGAGCAAAGAATCAAGCTCCCATAGTATCTATTTTTACGCAATTCTTTGAAGTCCAACAAGGTGTTCTCCTTGGGAGGGCAAATATTTTGTAACTCAGATCTTTCAAACCCTACTGGGCAAACCGGATATTCAGAAAAACTTGAAAGTCTAGGCGTTCGAGCTCAACACGCAGTACTATACAGGGTAGTATTTGTTGAATGGTTTTTCCTAAAGCCAGATTGGGATTCATTCAAAATATTAACTTTAGTCAAATAATCATATAATTTGTTGGTGTACAGCACGTTCAATGATCTTAGTTACTAGGATCTTAGTTACTGTTGACCGGGCATGTGGTCGTATGGAATTGTAGTCCTATTCATAAGGATAAAGAACCCAATAAACCAAAGAACTACCAACATATTACCTTATAGCCTATATTCAGTAAAACATTTGTTAAAATATTAGAAGGTAGAGTAAGACTGAGAATGGGTTGAAGAGGAAAAGTTGATTTGTGAAGAACTGCCGGGCTTTAGAAGGCAGTATAGCACCACTGACAATTAAACAAACATATCTCAGGCCTAGTCGATCGATCAGTGTGCGAGATATGAAGTACAAAAACCAATTTCACTAGAGAGGGTGCACTTTTTTGACTGTATATAGTATACATAAAAGCAAGAGCATTGAAGCGGATGCGATCTATAACCTCTGAATTTGCCTAGTAACGAAGAATTCGTCGAGAAAACGGTAATCTCCTATGAGAAACAGTCTGTATTTCTCATTGTTTTTATTCTTTTACGTAAGACTAAAAATTTAGCCAATATTTTTCAATTGTTTATAATAAATAGAGTAATCCATATGCAGTTTTTCTAAAAAAAATCCTTTTTAGTGAAATTTTGCCAGGAATGGGGCTTTAAACTTTTAAGTAGCCAAATAATACCAATAATGCAATATGGCAGTGAGCTTTGGGGGTCATAATATAAATTGTGATGAAATGTCCATATAAAATTTTGTAAATGCCCGTCATGCTCCAAAAAAAGTTCAAAATAAATTTGTGAGATTTAACATTTAATTTTATCAACACATAAAAATTGTAAACTTTTTGCATAAATGTAAATTCTGTAAGACAGAAAATACTATATAATATACAAGGTTACCATATATATGCTAACAAAAGCAGAGATTGTGGGCTGAAAATAGAATGGACTGTTTAGGCAGTTGGGATAAGAAACGCTTTAGATAACTTTGGATACATGTGGAATGTAAATGATAATTTCTTAAATATTTTCTACAGAGCGATTATATGATGTTGCATTACCAACAGATTTATTTAGATAAAATATTGACTCAAATTTTTTGAATTTAAGACTTTTATCCCACGCTTCTTTTTGTTAAATTACAGACCCTATATACAACGGATTAGAAACGATCGAAACCACCCGCTGCGCTCATATACCTACAACACTGCATACCTCGCTAATTGGATAAGTGGCTGAGGATAGCCTTGTAACTGCCCCGGTGCAATTTTCGCGCACCCTCTAGTGTCCAGTTCCTGTAAAGTTCGGGAAGATTTTGGGACTCTTATCTTTTATCGTGTCTAAATCCTTCTTTTATTATACCTTCTACCCCCTTGCTCGTATTGATATCATCACAGATCCTATAGGGTCCAAGGTATCATCATATACCCTATAGGGTCTGTGATATTAAATAATAAAATTATGTAATGTGTATCATAATATATGTAGGCATAATTTATGTTTCTTATTTAAAGTATTTTATTACTTAATTTTCCACTTTATTTTATAATTTAAATTTTTAAATTTTAACTTTCATTTTAATGACTGTTATCCATTTTGAAGTCTTATTGTTGTTCCTTATTTTATTTGTATTTTATGTCCTGTATATAATATATAGATTTATTTTATGTTGGAATTACTGACTCCTGAGTCAGGTGACTTTTGTCACTTTAGTTTTTCCTGACCATTTGTTTTATTGTTTGTTCTAATTATTGTACAGTATTGCTTTTTTGGTCAAATAAATAAATGAAATGAAATATTCTATAGTAAATCACTTATACAAGCCCGATAAAAAGCTGGTTACTAAATGTACTTTCACATTGTTTTTCTGTCCCCTGTGTTTTTGTTGAGGATGATGTCTAGTTCATATCGGCAGTACATTCTTCAGCATTATCAACTTCATTTTGATTCTCTTTTTACATGGAATAAGCATATTGAAAATTTTTGTACCAAAATTTCACAACGTATTGGTGTTATTCGTAGATTAAGATATTTTTTGCCTAATTTTTCACTTAGACTTATAGCAAATTCTTTAGTATTGCCTTATTTTAATTATTGTAGTCCAGTATGGTCAAATTGCTCAGTTGCACATCTTCATTCACTCCAGGTATTACTAAATAAACTGGCCAGAATTATTTTGTACGCTGATATAAGAACGCCTGTTTATGATCTTATGGAATCACTAAATTGGAAGCTTGTGGACAAACAATGGGAATATAATATTCTTGTAATGACATTTAAATGTTTATCAGGAACTGTTCCAGCATACTTAACACATTTTTACGAATTAATCGATGAATATCATAACATAAATACAAGAAGCAAATCAAAAAACACTTTGATCTCACCAAAATGGCAGAATGATTTTGGAAAAAGAACATTTAAATACCGATCCGTTAATTTATGGAACAATTTATCATCAGATATCCGCAGTAATATTCATTCTATTTCCCTACAATCCTTTAAAAATCTAATTTAATTTACCAATCTTTTTTCTGCTTCTTATATTTATGTAACTTATATATTTCTTTATCAATTCTGTTTTTAATTTAAAGTAGTTTAAGATCATACCCTGGACCTCAGGGAAGAACAGTGTACTAATACTGACTGAGTATCCAGAATAAAGAAAGATTTCTATTCTATTCTATTCTATTCATTTTCACCAAAAAATTTATCCCAATTAAAATCTTCAAAGTCATCCATGTTACCGTGCCTTTGTCCGAATACCAAATAAGACTATTGTCTAACCACAATCTAACTGCATTGTATTATGCAAATTAGCTTGAAGATATCGCAACCCAACATCACGGAATCGCTGATAGTAACAATAAGCAACATCCAAAAATATGCAAATAACATACTGTGAGCCAGTGCGTAGTAGTAGACATGGCGTGTGAACATTCGACGAGGGACAGAATAAAACATGAATTAAACTGATTTTTCTGTTAAATTTCTTTATTGAATATTATTGTAGCCTTCTTATAATCATATTACAAATTATACAACAGACAAATAAAGTAATGGTTCTGAAACTGCCTCATCGATGTTGGTCGTTTTAGGTTAGATCATAGTAAGATTACATATTCATATCTGTGACCTAGGCCTAAGTGCTGCTGGTACTCATCTACCGCTGATCAAATTGAAATCAGGTAATCAGTGCTGTCTGTCTGTTAAAAAAAAACAATCTCACATACAAAATTCAATATTAATTAAATTACATTAGTTTAATACAACGAAAACTATCCGATGTTCCATTTATTCTCTATAATCATGGAGGTATGATATGATACCTCTCATTGAACTTGAACACAGAGTCATTCTTCAGTAAAGTGCCATTTTCCCGTCCCTCTGTTTTGATGTAGTATAAATTCTAAAATATTAAAGGAAGTTTTATTTTTATTGCGTTAATGCAATCTTGAACATATTTGTTAATGAAATAAGTTGTTAAATATTTTAAAAGTAATCAACATGCTGTTTATTTTTCAACAAAAAACCTCCAAAGTCGCGCACTTTGCATGTCCCGATTGGATTTCTTAAAAATTCCTGTCATAATTTGTAAAATAAATAACTTAAATAAATAACTGTACCACAAAAAGGTGAATACAATAGATGTCTTACAAATTTAAAATTAAAAATAACATCAATAGATCTATAAATTCTTAAAATTTGACTTTTTTAGACTAAAAAAGTTTGTCCCTGAATTGTCATCATCTCCGCCACAATACTTTAAAATGCCATTATAGCTGTTAGCAAAATGACATAACAAGTTTTGGATCAAACCATTTTGGTTGAAGGGGACCATACAGTAAAGAAACAGCCCATTCTTGTACAGTTAAACCACCTATAGCTGAAGAATTCATGCTTTTCTAATAACAACTAGGAAAGTACCTTTATTCAGCATCATCTCCGAACGCTTCAGAGTATGCTTTATTTATAATTTTTTTAGAAAAAAATAATTATATATACGATCAGAACTGTGTCATTTTCAAAGTACACATGATCTAACAAGTTTAATTCCTCATCTCCGTCACAGTCATCTCCATCACAATTTTACTGTGATGGAGATGACTTCTTGATGTTTTCTTTCCTCAAAAAAGAATATATAATAGCAATTATAATTGATCTGGTTTATGTTGTTAGAAACCTTTTTGCTCAATGTTTATTTTTCTATATTTAAATAATCTAATCTATCTTTTAAATTTACTAAGATTCACATTTATGAGTATATCATCATCTCCGTCACAACAAAGTGTGATGGAGATGATTTCTTGATGTTTTCTTTTCTCAGAAACAGCTATAAATAAAAATGACATGTTGTTAGAAACCTGTTTGTTCAATGTGCATTATCCTATATTTAAATAATACAATCTATCTTTTAATTCCACTAAGATTCACATCTATATGTATATCATCATCTCCGTCACAAAGAGTGTGATGGAGATGATTCTTGCAAAATTTGCTATGTTACAGCACTGAAAATTGAATACTTAAATAAACGTTTAAATTGCCCTAATTATCGTGCCGAATGTTTATTATAGTTGTTATATGGCATAATGATGACATGTGTAATAAAAGAATTACAAATGTTAAACTTTTTTCCATGATTTCTAAACCTCTAAAATGGCACATTAGCGAAGAATGACCCCACAACGACATGCCGTTTTACATGCCTGTGGAGAAGGGGTCAAAGAAACAAGGTGATTAGAGAATGACGTAACTTCTTGGCCGTTCTAAACAAAAAGACGCTCAAGTCTACCTGACTATCAATCGAGGGCTGCCTGATATAGTCGGCTCATATGGGGTGCCATACGCAGCAAAAGTCCATGTTAAAATCAAAATGTAATTGCAAAATTCAATGTCTAATTTATCAAAACGTAGGCGTAAATTTCTCAAAATGTAGATCTAGTTTCCCAAAATGAAGTTATAATTTTTCAAAACGTAGTTCAAATTTTTCAAAATGTAGTTCTAATTTCTTTAAAATGTAATTCAAATTCAAAACGTAGGTCTGACTTGATCTAACGCCCTCTCCAAATTCTATTCCAAAACGTAAATCAAAAACCAGCCTGGTTATGAAATGCATTTGACAACAACACTAGAGAGAAACGGACTTTTGCTGCGTATGGCACTAGACTTGCGAAATGTAAATCAAAACTAATCAGCCAAGCATGACGTGGGCCTGTTCCATTAATGATGGGGGAATCATTTTTCGCTGCAGTCCAATGCCGTGAACAACGCTTCCCAGTGCGTCTGCTAATTTTTAATGGTCAGGGTACCGCGATCACGAGCCCTGTGCTTGGCATTATAGGTTAGGCTTATGTGGGCTGGGATTTGCAACAAGGTCTTGGACTAGGCCTCTATACTATAGTAGGAGGCCTGGTCTAGGCCTATAATATAGTAAAATTCTGTATAAGTAGTCATATGATTACATGTTTACATTGTACCAAGATCGATATTAACGATCGCATTTATTTTTCATTCAAAATAAAAAGAAAACTATATACTATCAATTAAAATATTAAAAAGGGACAATGCCTGTTATATGGCTAGTAACTAATTATTATATACTGCACATATACATCTTCTACTAATAGGCCTACTAGGCTATATATATTTTTATAAAGTACGTTAGTGTTTTTATTACTATAATTCAATTAATTAATGGTGTATGCCTAGGCCTAGCCTATTAATTATATGTATGTACCGTACATGTGAATATTTTTCTTGTTCTTGCTGAAGTTTGACTTTCTTGTAGAAAGTGTTTATTAGTACAGTTGAAGAAAATAATTTTTATATTTTTTTTTTCAAAAAAATATTAAATTAATCAAGAATGGATTTGTCTTAGAACTTCATAAATTTCTAACTAAACAGGGATACCAAGCTATTTTTGTAGCACAAAACTCTAGTTAAAATATGCCCACAGGAAGATGTCAAAGAAGATGCGTTGCGTATGGCTGTGCAAAGGCTAGTGTGTTAGTCATCTCAAATTAACACGAGCACTCCCTCGTTAGTTGCCATGTCTACATCATCGAAAATACAGTAGTGCAATATTTTACGAATGCCCGCATAGGAACCTTGGCCCTCGCAGAGGTCTGGTTTTATGTCCCTTTTATAGCTAAGAAAACTTTTTCCCTAACTTAAGGTTATTTTCATTAAGAGACCAACCAATAATCACTTCAATGAACTTCAAATTCTTCAAAATAGGCTAGGAAGAATTCTTTTATATGTTGACATTCATACTCCAATTCGTACAATCATGAATGAGTTGAGATGGAAAAGATTGGTCAACAGATGGAATGAACATCTTCTATTATTAACTTTCAAATATCTAAAAGAAAAGGCCCCATCTTATTTATGTAATAAATTTATCTTTAACAACAATAATCACCCTCAATCTACTAGGAACAAGTCTAATAACAACTTGATTGAACAAATGAAAACAATATATAATGAACTTTCCCTAAGTCTTTTAAAAATCATTTAAACGATATATAATTTAACTCTATTTACTCTCTTCTAGTTCTAGACAAAATATTGAATCAAAATTTTACTGAATTCTTCTTTTCGCCTTTTCCTTTTTCAAATTTGTTTTAAGTTTTAAGCTATTTTATTTTTGATGCAGTAGTTTTATATTTATGTACATATTGTTTTTCTTCAACTCATTAGTTTTGTTTTAAGTTCAATTTCTTTTTTCATTTCGGTTTTCTTTTATTCTTTTTACTTGTGATCCACTTGTGATACCTGTGCTACGTCACTGAAAGTGTTATCGCACAAAAGACAGAAATATATAATATATATATATATATATATAATTTTAAAGAATGACAATTTTCTGTTTTGATTAAATACTCATTGGTCACATTTATTGGAATTATAGCCTTTCGTATTTCATTTTCTTACATATGTTATGAACACGTTATTGGGTCATCGCTCCTAAATGTTTGAGGGTAAAATGTTTCACTATTTTTAAATGGTTGTTAAATAGGACAAGAATTAGTATTATGAATAACTCATATGGAGTATATGTTTCTATTGAAAGTGAATAGAACGTAGTACTTTTTGCATTAATATTTTTTGCAGCAATATTTGGTATTACATGTATATTTCAATCAAAGTAACAGCCACATAAGCGTCAAATCATATATCATGAAAAACACTATGAGATAACTCATTATTTTTCCAGCGAATATGGGTAGACATGTAATTCCGATATGGCTGAACCTAGTATACAAGGGAAGTACTTCTGCATCATTTATTGTTATTTTCATGTTTCTATGCCATATGTTTTACAAGTTATGAGAAATCGGCCTTTTTATGCTTCTACTCAAAATTGAAGTATCATGGCAATTTTTTTAAACAAGTATTACGTAATTTACAGTAATTATTTTTTGTGCATCTAAACAAAGAAGTGTTATGTTAGCGCATTAAGTTGTATATTTCTTTTTTAAGGGCTGAGGCATGTAGGATCAATAATATGTCCTAGACGAAGTGTCTAGAAATGAACGACATAGGGCCTAGCTAACCACAACGTTTGCGAAAGAATGATGGTTTGTGATTACCCTGTTAAAAGAAAGTGTTGCTTACCTGCTTTGACGATAGAATATATAAATACTACTACTAGGCCTACGTATTTAATGTATCGCAATATCATTATGAACAGGTTGTATGAACTTGAAGCAACTTTAACTTAACTCATAGCTCGTTTGATCAACAATATCACTATTAATGTTATTTGGAAGTTGTCTACTAACAAACTAAAGCTACAGCAGGAATTACAAAATTCTCTTCCTGTTAGGCCCATTGACTGTTGAACTCAGGTTGTTTGCCTGGGGACTTGTAAAACGAGATAGCGAGATATGCAAATATGTGATGACTGCCAGTCAGAATAAGATTAAGGAGTCGAAACGACTAATATCAATTAACAACAGTATTTTTATTTGGAAAAGTACTTTCAAAATTATACTTATTTTCAAGGGTCTTTGCATGTGGGATATTATATGAATCGATAATTGAACAGATACAAATACATTGTTTTTAAATAAATGTACCTAATGTTCTTGTCACTATGGAAATGGGTAGACTCCCTTTATATATTTATTTGTATACAAATGTAATATGATATTGGTTATAAGCCTACATTTTAGGAATGAATAAAAAATAGATAAATCTTAATATCAACTTTGGAAAGTTTAAAAAAAAAAAAGAGCAATGTTGGACAAAAAATATAAAACAATAAGTACACAAAATTGAAATTGGGTAAGTATGGCAAAAATAAACGAATTAATAAGAAAACATGTATTAAATTTAAACTAATATCAGATATTGCGTAACAAAACTCCTCTGAAGTCATTAGATTATGCTCTCATTTAAATATTATACTCTAAACAAATTATCAGTTAGATAATTATATTATTAAAAATAGAAAATATTTAGTATGGGAAAGCATCATTGAACCATGAAAAACTATACAAATCGTAGATTCTTATATTTTTATATACACCCATTTGAAGAATAGTTAACAAGTTAATAATAAGAAAAGTCGTTCGGCCTGTCAAGAGCTTATTTTACTTGCCATTCATGGTGAGTAAAACAAGGAAGTTACGGTAAGGTATTAACATAAGGCGTGTAATGTAAACTTTGATATTCAAGTACGCCTAAATATGTCTAAATCACAACGATTCAGGTATAAGGAAGTAAACTTGACTTACGGTAACAAATTACAAATGTGCAGTACAGAGTCCCTCAGATGTCAGTTTAGAGATATAAATACTAAAGTAGGAACTCTTTGCTATAAACTAGAAATGTACACCACTTCCTATCCAGATTTATTAAGAGAGAACCATTTTAACACCTCCACTCGAGTGGAGAAACTTTCTCTCTTTACTAAACAAAGCAATCATAAGCCATATAATAGTAAGCATCTGACCTCCGCAAAACTCTCGAGTATAGTGCCTT
Source organism: Anneissia japonica (assembly GCF_011630105.1). Lineage (NCBI taxonomy): Eukaryota > Metazoa > Echinodermata > Crinoidea > Comatulida > Comatulidae > Anneissia > Anneissia japonica. The sequence continues at coordinate 22,409 of NW_022699493.1, read as the reverse complement.
GTAAATTGATTGATTGATTGCTGAGTTATAACCGAAATGAACTAAATAAAAAAGACATTTACCAAATTACCATAAGTTAACACGCACTGGTGTTAAGAATACAGTATAACCTCTCCTTTAAGACATCCCTATCCAGTGGACACCCTTATGAAGGGGACGCTTTTCTGTGAAACGAAGGGGAATATATTTTTAGCACACTGCCAACTGTTATTAAGGGGACACCCCTATAAAGGAGACGGGGACACTTTCAAAGAGTGCATCCAATAGAAAACCTAATATTCAAAAATAAATCTTTAGTCTTTTGTAGTTTTAATATATCTGTTGACTTCATATCATAAATGAACTATTTTTTAAATTGCCAATTATTGTTATGAATCAGTTACAATTTAACTCATTTTTAAGTCAATTAAGATAAAATTATAAAGAATCTATATCGTCACTGAACAAAAACAACCGGCCCCTACTAAAGGGACAATTTCACGTTTTTGGTTAGTGTCCCCTGAATAGGGGTACCCAGGCCTATTCAGGGGTAAATTTATGTTTATTTATTTATCTGTGTGTGTATGTATGTGTGTCTGTGAACAGCCTACAGTCCATATTTTTTTTATCGAAAACTCGTCAAACCTGGACATAATGTTCCTTGACCAAAGATGTGGAAGTGATTAAATTTTGAAGGGTCAGGGTCTATGTTCAAGGTCACAATCTATGAAAAACTACTTCTTATATACATTTAACAGTCAACAGCCAACAATTTTTATCAGAAATGCAAAGTGGTCACAATGATCTAAATTTGAAAGGTCAGGGTCAAAGGACACGTTTACAATCAACAAAAAACTACTTTTTTTTGTGTATAACAGCATACATATATTGACCTCTTAGAAGAAGAGAACGATTTAGAAAGTGATTGGAGCAGTAGCGATGGTGACCAAGAGGAAGAGGTAGTTGTGCTGACAAAGAAGAAAATATAGGAAAATAAAAAACGAAAGAAATGCAGTGATTTTCAAAGAAATTCAAATCTTGCAAATTTAGGGTTAGCATTTGGGTTCTAGAATTAATTATTTTAAATACAATATTATGCTTGTGTGTTACTAACTACATATGGGTGCGTACCATATATATATATATATATATATATATATATATATATATATA
>NW_022699493.1:3602-21028 GCF_011630105.1 Anneissia japonica | reverse complement strand
AATTTTTTTAAAATTTATTTTTAAATGGTTTTAAATAGTGCGTATATGCAACAACTTCTACAATTTGAGTACAATATTATCTCATACAAGGTTTCATCTATTAATATTGTTTTTCTTATGGAGTAAACTCCACTAGGCAAATCATTGTTGCCCATTCGATACATTATTCGTATTTCCAGTATATTTTTTTTTTAAATTCTTTTTTACACATTTTTTTTATTCATTCATTATGTATATACATTTACATTCATCAACACAATACAAGTATTCTAAGAATTGCTGTTACCTATGAAAGAAGAGTACATGTTTCTGAACATTTATTGCGTAAATAGATATATAAATTTGCTAAATGTATAAAGATGATTTTTTACGTACGGTATAGCTACTTGTCTTAATTAATAATGACATCATTTTTATGGTAATATGGTACGTCGGACATTGTTATTTTTTGATAATTAACAATTTTCTAAATAGTTTCATTCTCACATACAATTCAGAATCGAGCAGTGCTTTTAATTATTAAATTTTATCCACTGCTGCTTTGATAACGGCAGCTTCGTATAGGCAAAAACAAGAAACTGTGTAAATATGGTTAACATAATTGTTATCAGTACCTAGCACAATATCATTAAAAGTTGCAGTATATCCAAACTCTGGTTTAATCATTCTGTCTATTTCATTCCAGACATATTTTGCATTTACACAACCCCAAAAGAGATGATAATCATCTTCTTTAATATTCGGATTACAAAATAAGCAGCAGTCATTGTCGGAGAGTTTCCATTTAAAAAGACGTGAACGTGTGGTTATTGTACAATGCATTAATTTGTAATTAAAATTTGCAAGCTTTTTCTCAACAATGTTTTTTACCTTTTCATTTCCCAATGAATATCTGGAATATTTAGGAGGCGTTCCCATTTAGATTGGATTTTACGAGGTTTTTCCGAGAAACATTTTACAATGCACTTATAAATATTTTTTGTATTCATTAAATATGAACATTCAATATTATTTTTGCCACAGGTTTCAGTCTTGTTGGAGATCTCAATTAATAACTTCCATGCATGTGGTATAGCTGATTGCACTCTTTTCCAGTCAGATATCCAATTATGCCTTGATTGTAATTTTTCAACGATTTCATCAGCTTTTAAAAATCTATTACCCTTAACAATATCACTTATTTCGACAAAACCTGATATAACCCAGGATTTGAAGAATAAAGACTTTTTATTTAATACCACATTTTTATTCATCCATATTACTTGATCACATATATCTTCATAAGTATCACAATTTTGTGAACTAGATTTATTTAACATGCATAGTGACCTTAAGATATTTCGGTAAAATGTTGGCACTTTTGTATTAATTGTATTATATAAGTCATTTATATTAGTTACTTTTGTGAAAATGTCTTTAGATCCCAATTGTTCTAGATAGTAAAGCGGTATTTGCTTCCATCTTTCTTGTGTTTTTATTCAATAATTTTTTAAACCAAGTAATATGTAATGACATAATCCTTGCTTCTAGGCATGGCATTTTCATCCCTCCGTTCTTAATCTCCTCATATAATATACTCCTTTTTATCTTTTCACTACCTTCCCAGATAAAATCAAATATGGTTTTCTTTACTTTTTTTATTATGTGTTGTGGAGTTTCAATTATACTTGCTAAGTAGGTCAATTTCGATAATGCTAATGTATTTAAAATACAAATTTTACCGCTCATGGTCAAATTTCTCTTTTTCCATTGTTCAAGCTCATTTTCGAGCTGTATTACTCTTTCATCCCAATTTGTTTGAGTGCAAAGACTTTTGTTATACCCAATGTATACTCCTAGTATTTTGAAAGAATCTCTCCATTGAATATTTCCTGGTTGCTCTTTCTTATTTATCCATGTTCCGAGCCACATTGCATTTGTTTTTTGTTTATTTAATTTCAATTTTGCTATATTACAAAATTCATCTACTGTTTGCAGACTTCGATCAATGCTCTTAAATGTACTGACGAACAATACTGTACTGACGAACAATACTGTATCGTCTGCTAAGTGGGCTATTTTTACTTCATGTTCGTTATCTTTATTTATTTTTGGGAGTTTAATTCCTTTAATATTGTTATTTTTACGGATTTTAGTAGCCATAATTTCTGCTATAATGATGCAGACAGAGGACATCCTTGTCTAATTCCCCGTTGCATAATAGATTTTTCGGACATCCAACCGTTATTAATTACACAGCGTTCAGTATTTGCATATAATGTTTGTATCCAGCTAACAAAAGAATCGCCGAAATCGTATTTTTTTTAAACTGAAATCATGAACCTCCTACTTACGCTGTCAAAAGCTTTCTGGAAATCTAATGAAATCAGTGCACCTTCAGCTTTGGTAGAGCATGTATATTCCATTAGGTCTTCGATTAATCGAATATTTTCTCCTCCGAAGCGCCCTTTAATATATCCTTTTTGGTCTGTATCTACTATTGATTTAATTACTTCTTGTACTCTGTTAGCTAGGCAGATGGCCGTTATCTTGTAATCTAGATTTAATAGTGTTATAGGTCTGTAGTTATTCAAGTCATATTTATCACCTTTTTTAAAGATTAAATTAATAACTCCCAGTCTCTGTGAAAGCGACATCATGTTATGATTGGCATGGGCATAATTTATTGCTTCACATAATAAGTTACTTATCTCATTCCAGAAAAAACAGTAAAATCGCTTCCGGGTGATTTTCTTTTTTTCATACAATTTAGCGCCTTACAACATTCTTCTAATGTGATATCTCCTTCGCATATTTGTTTTTCGTCTTCACTAAGCTTGGTAGTGTCATTTGGATTGAGATATTCATCAATTTGATGTCTTGTAGGCTCCTCTATTTTATAAATATTTGAAAGGAATTTTACTTCTTCTGCAAGGATGTCAAACGGTTTATTTAACTCAACACCGTTAGAGTTTTTTTTATTTTAGTTATTTGTTTGTTTTTACCTCTCGATTTTTCTAGTCCAAGAAAATATCTAGTGTTTTTCTCCCCTTGGTCTATCCATTTAATTTTTGCTCGTATTTGAGCTCCTGTTGCCTGTTTATGATAGTATTTTTCAAGGTCTTTCGTTTTTATTTCAATTTCTTTTTCAATGTTTTCACTATGCTGAGATATAAGTTTTTCATTGAGAATTTTTCTTTTTTCCATAGGACATCGAAAATTCTTTTATTTTAATTTTAGTTAACTCCCATTTACATATAGGATCTAAGCTGATGTCGCTTTTAGATTTTTCGATTATTTTTTTTAACTTTGTTAACATATTCTTGATCAGAGACATGTTCGCAGTTAAACTTCCATAAGCCTGGTCCCCGTTTTTCTTTACGCAATGAAATTTTTAGTGATACCGCTTGGTGGTCTGTTAGAATTGCTGGTCTAATGTCACAAGATATTATATCATTACTATTAAGAAACTCCTCTGGTATTAAGAAATAATAATAATAAATAATAACTAATAATTATTATTACTATCCTCATTACGATCACCACCGTCGCCACTACCGTCGTCATTAATACTAATAATAATAACATAACAACCACAATAATAACAATAGCAGTAACAATAACAATAATAGCAACAATAATAACAATAATGATAACAATAATCGTAATCATTGTCATAGCAGTCGTCATTCGGTCAATAAAATCGATAAACATAATATTTCTATAGATATACTAGTAAGCTATGATGATTATTGTTGTACATTAATAAATATGATAATGCCTAGGTAATGATTTGATATTAAGCATTATTAACTAACATTGTAGACATAGGCTGTATGCACATTGTTTGTGTGCGTATCAATTCATTTATTTTTCTTTGTTTTCTTACTTTTACTTGACTTTCTTCTTCTCTTTGATCCAGGCATTCCAGGGGATATTTCATTCGCATCTTCTTTCAAGTCCTCCATATCTTTTGAGTTCATTCTTTCTTGTTCCTTGGATTTAGTAGTGTCCGTAGGTGTCTGCTTCATGAACTGTGTTATTTTCCCTTGTTTCTTTTCATTTCTCTCTTTTGTTTGATTTTCTTTCTTATCATAACCCTCATCGTCTTCCTCTTCGGTTTCCTCATCGCTGGAATCGGAGCCGTTACTATTTGTGTCTGCATCCCTTTTTTCTATTACTCGCTCCCACATTTCTTGTATTAGTATCTCGCCTGAATTATCGTGAAGCAGTTTCTCAGTGCTACACTGATCTTTTCTATGACCTTCTAGGTCACATGCATGACATATCAGTTTATTATTGCATGTTTTGGCGTTGTGTCCGCTTTGTAGACATTTCGAGCATTTCAAGCGATCATCTACCTGACCGTCATGAAAAATTCTGGCTTTGAAGTTATTTATACTCATGAACCTAGGCAACGGTATGTTGATGTTATCTGAGTATAGCACTCGGTCTCCGTTCAAACAGCTTGTTAACTGTCCGTCAACTCTAAGCTTCATATGTTGAATATTACCGGTTACTTTACAAGTAAACTTTGAAAAAGCAATTATGATTTCTTCATCCGAAACGGATAGTGGCAGATCTTTGACCGTAATCCGTGTTACGTTGGAATCGTAGCCGGATAGATCCGGGTTTTTATCATATACCTGACCAGCTTTGTTAACGCTTTGTAGATTTCCTGTGGCTCAATATATGGATCTCCCTTTGTATTCGCCTCATCCACTGTCATGAAAACCGGTTTTACCTTGATCGTATCGGTCTTGTTTGGCGCGTCGGTGTTCACATGATCATTTGGCGGGGCATTCAAAGGCGTTGACATCCTTGTTTTTTTTTTTTCCAAAATCAGACTGTAGTTTAAGAAAAAATTAGTACTTTGGTTACTGTATTTTACTTTAGTACAAAAGAATCTTCCAAATATACATTCGTGTGTGCAAAACCGTTATTAATCTTTGTTTTTCGATATTTTTATCAGGAGCTGGTATAATATACGTCCGTGGACAATGGTATACCAGGCTGAATCCTTTTATTGTTGCCAACGTGACTAATTCTTGTGTAGTAGAGTCTAAATTTCATAGTCGCTGCAAAACACAGGCTTAATTATCTAAGAATTTAGGTTGCCCGTTGGGACCTACCCTTTTAAATTTGAGTTGATCGACGTAAATTTTTGGTTGCTGGGGGATGTCAGGCACCCGATTCTGTGAGCCATGGATAGTTTAAATTTTCTATAATTATACATGTGAATATGAATGTGACTGTGAACTAACTAAAAATCAAAACAATTAAGCATTTAATTAATTAATATTAAGTTTATTATCTGGTACGTTATATTACTGCACTAATTGCAAGAATTTACTAAATAATTAAAACTGCTAAGAAAGAATTCATTGAATTTTTCCCAAAATCTAATTTTATTTATTTTTTTGTAAATTGAACACCGGGTCCCTTGCAATGCACAGGGCAGCTGATCATTGTGGAGACTTGTAAATAGTGCATGTGCAAAATATGTTCTATAAGGATGATTACGAATAATTCATGAGATTTTACCAAATTACCGTACAGTTATAAAATTGCACCCAGAGAGAGAATTTTATAGACCACCAACTTGAGCCCACCTTGGTTGGGACTGAGGGGAAAATGTTATCATTATGGCACCTTTAGATTGCAGGAAATAGCACTCTCAGACTTAAAATGCTATATCTAGAAAAATAATAACCAAATCACAATTAGTATTTTAAATAATATGGAAGACAGTGTATTGCGAAAATGAAATGAGATGCTTATTCCTCAATGAATAAATAAAGTGCAAGAAACATGAACACAAAGATTCTAGATTCAAAAACACTTCATTGTCCATTTTAAAGTAGGAATTTGTTTTTTCTTTAGTTGAAAAGGATAAAATTAAATGAAAAATCACAAGACAACTTATCAATGACGAGAAATGCGTTAAGATATTAACAAGTTATAATAGTAAATTAGTAAAAAGTCAAAATAAAAATCACTGTTTAAAATTTACTATGGGTTAGGGTTAGGGTCACGTGTGCAGGCAGGACGCGACAAGGATCTGCAAAAACATTCTGTATGGGCAAATTGCAGACTCACCTCGTCCCTGTGGTAGACCAAAGCTCCGTTTTCAGGCCCGTAGGCAGTGGGGTGCAAGGGCGCGGACGCACTCCCTCCTCCAAATTCCAAAATGTCCACTTTTTAAAACCTATGATTTCACAAAATCGTTCCTAATTATCACAAAACGCTATAGCATGCATTGCATTATATAATAAATATAAATGTTGTACAGACGATTGTCAGGTTTAAGATCGCCGTAATACATTTTCAGCCTATTGTTCTTTAATATGCTAATTACGCCTTGCTTTATTGCTCACTTGATTGTCGTATGCAAATTTCGTGGTACGCTATCGTTCACTGGTCGTATATTCTTATGCAAATTGTGTGCTACTTTCTCTGCGGAGGAATGGCTGTAGCGTCGGATGTCGTCTTGCGTAGCGATATCGGCTCCGTAGTATATAATAATTCCGTGCTAAAGCGGTTGGGTTGGTTGAATTTGAATCGGTTGCGATCGGTGAGCTCAGTCGGTGTCTGTCTGTCTGTCTGTCTGTCTGTCTCTGTCTGTCGGTCTGTCTGTCTATGTCTGTCTGTCTTTATCTGTCTGTCTATCTCTATCTGTCTGCTGTCTCTTATACACATCTAGATGTGTATAAGAGACAGGATTAACTTGCAGTGGGAACATGTTAGCTGGAGTTAAGTGTAATCAAAACGTCTAGCAGTGATTGGTAGTTGACGCACATTAGCCGGAGTGATGTGAGAACTAAGAACAATAACTTGTTTCGTTACATCTGGAGTGATGCATCACAACCACGTATCGTATTGCACCACGTTATTCATTTAATGAAATACATGTTAATGATATTAAATATATATACGTATTGAATTAATATTATATGTATAGACCAGTTATGTGCATAAGCTTAGATGATATTATAATGCTTGATTATTTGATGCATTAATTGATTATTCATGTCATATTGATTACTATGAATTAATATTTATAATATTTTGTATGTAATGATACTGTTTAGATATACGCTCACTGATTTGCCGAGTGTGACTCAGTTGAATTAATTGATTGATTGATTGACTTAATTGTATTGGATAGTTATGAGTCGATATTATAGCGATTATTGTGGAGTGTATGTAATTAAATGTTGAATATAGTAATTAATTGTGTTGGTCTTTGTTATTGTGTTTGTGTTATCCCCAGTATCACCAAGTTCCAGTACCTTGTTGATTGTGAAAAATATTTCGGCACCATATGATCGTCTCTCCGAAATTAGAGGTGACAACGAACATTAGTTAAGTGTGCCTTCTAATTCTATGCCATATGTAAGTTAGAAATTCTATTTTACAGACTGGAAAAAAAAATTCACTCTTACATTCTGCATCCATAAGATAATTTAACCAGAAAGATATGGTCAGTTCATCTGCCTTTCTTCTATTACTTCCTACTGCACTGTACTCCGCTTGGACCCTTAAACTTGCTGATGTTAGTTTATTTGATTCATCATGCAGGAAGGCTTTCCTGCATGCCACTGGATTTTCCCGTATGGTGTTTAAGACGCCCAGTTTATCAAGCCCTGTCAGCAATTTGTTTATACAAAGAAATTACTTTTGATCACATGTACAAGACATGTACCTAATAAAATATAAAACAAGCATTAACATGAAATGCAATATCAGTATGCTGTGTGCACTGACACAAACTTTGGCCATTAAAAACTGTACATCTTCTAAACCAGACCACAACAAAAATATTATCTATCATATTCAGTTGATATATATTCTGTTGTTGTAAAATTCACATAGTTAATCAATTGATACAGGTACTTGCTTTTAAATTGCTTTGTCAAGTTTGAGTTGGCAACACAAATTTTTAAAAGTTTGGGTGCTGACTGGCTCTGGACTAGCATTAACCCCGACTTTTTCTGCTTATCCCCCTCCAATGGGAAGCTTTGTATCTAATATCATTTTTTGTAATAATGAAAATATCCATAGGGGTGCGGTACTATTAATTTCTACGTCCAGCTTCACCAATGTCGAACGAACGAGCAGGAAATTTTGTACACAAACTAGTGGTTATTTCCAACAAAAAATCATTACCATTAACAAGACAGGTCGTATGGATGGCGGGGTCGGTTAGCGATGTGTTCTAGGGAATAGGGAAACCTAAGGTTGTGAGTTTGAATCTCGTCTTGGTATTCAAATATTATTTTTTTTCCAATTTTATGACATTTTAGTTTTTATTTATTTGTTTTTTATTTTTATTATGAACCCTTCCCAAAAACCCAAAATAACAACTTATGCCACTTTGTACTGTATCTAAGCATGGATGATATTTCCTCCATTAATTAAGCATGATTTAATAGTGTCAACAAAAAGCTTCATCGGAAAGGTGTATACACAAAGCGTTCAACGCTAAATGGAGGTAGCCTCAGATTATCATGTGGACTGGTGAGCGGTCGCTCTTGTTCTGTTTGGTTTCACTTCAGGATTCAAGAGTTTATGCGAGGGAACAGCTGAAGTAGAAATATAAGTACAATACAAACCTTTCTAATGCAGAGCGAGTCCTATCCAGATCCCTTTTGGGGACATCTTTGGGACCAAAAAAAAAATCCACTTCCTCATTTTGCTCGAAATAATGTCCCCTTAATAACAGGTGTCCTTTAATAGGAGAGTCCCAAAGAAGGAGTTCTACTGCATTGTGTATTTTATTTTAATTTGCGAAAAAGCAGGGGCAGATCTAAAATTTTATTATCAAAGTTTTAAAGCATAAGAACTATATTTTTAAAAATGTTTCTTCTTAAACACCAAGCACGGTTAACTTAGTCGGTAGAGAATGAGACTCTTATCCTCATAGGATGTATTTTGTTACCTAAATTTACGAACAGAGACCTGCATGTTAGAATATGTTTTTTTTTTACCATGAAATGTTTTTGCTTTAATTTTGCCTTTATTTTTAAAATTTTATTTGCATTTTGTCATGGAACTTAAATAATGTTTTATTTGTAAATCTATAGTACAGTACATCCCTTTAGGGACATCGTTGGGACCAAAAAAGATATCCCCTTTTCTTCGTTTATTGCTCTAAAGAATGTCCTCTTAATAACAAGTGTTCTTTAACAGGAGAGTCCCAAAGAAAGAGTTATACAGCATTGTCTATTTCAATATTAATTTTCGAACCAGCAGGGGCAGATCTAAAATTGTATTATTAAAGTTTTAAAGCATAAGAACCACATTTTTAAAAATGTTTGCTCTTAAACAACAAGCACGCTCTTAAACAACAAGCACGATGAGCTCAGTCGGTGTCTGTCTGTCTGTCTGTCTGTCGGTCTGTCTGTCTATGTCTGTCTGTCTTTATCTGTCTGTCTATCTCTATCTGTCTGTCTCTGTCTGTCGGTCTGTCTCTATCTGTCTGTCTCTATCTGTCTGCCTCTCTCTGTCTATCTCTATCTATGTCAATGTAGTTTATTTAGTATATAAAGGCCATTGGCCCAAAAATACATAAATCCACTGCATATTATATATTTTCTTTTCTTATCTTATATGCTAATTGTACAAAATGAGTTAATTTAAACAAAAGTGATTGTTTCTTTGTTGACATTAGTTTCTTAAACTTAAAATCATTAGGATGTGATAAATAATAATTGGGTATTAAACGCTTTCTTAAAATTTTTATATAGTGGACAAATTAAAATAAATGAAATCCGTCTTTAACCTTTGTTAAATTGCATAATTTACAGATTCGTTCTTCTTTTTGTGTGTTTGACTATCTTCCTTTTTCAATTTTAAGGTGAAGAATTCCTAGTCTTAGTCCAGAAAACAGGCTTCTCTTTTTAAAATCTAAAACTAACGATAGATAATTTTCGCAATATATGTTAGTTTTAAAAGAAGAAAAATATTTAAGTCTTGAGGAAGAATTTATGTTTTCAATGATAATTTGACGTTCTATGTCTTTTAAGCGTAACTGAAGATTGTAAATAAATGATGTTTTATTAAGGACATTTTGAGAAAGCCAAACATTACCAAAGCCAATTGAATTAAAAATATTTTTTACATAACAAACAAATTTCATTTCTTTCCGTTTTTCTTAATTGAAAAGAATAACATTGTGCTAATATACTGTTCGGATCAATTTCGTTTAAATTAAACGTAACCCAAACTTTATAGCATTAATAGAACATGATAAGCTTAAAGGAAATCTTCCAACTTCGGCCGTAATAGCATGTTTTGGAGCAGTTTTCCTAACCCCAAGTATATATCTGATAAATAACAGGTGTGTTTGCTCAATAATATCAATATTATTGAATATTCCCCAGATTTCACTTCCATGCAATAGTAAAATAATAGGTAGAATTTTAGTATCAACAATTTTGTTTGAAATATTAATCGGGAGTGTTCCATATCTATGGAAAATTGGTTTCAAAGAAAACAATGCCTTTTTTGCTTGTATGCTGTTGTTTTCTAAAGCTTTATTCCATGACCTAGAAGAGCTAAACATGACTCCTAAATATTTGAATGTGTGGACTGCTTCGACTTTATTATTTTTATAAAACCATTTTTCTGATTTTTTAAAAATTCCTCCTCTTTTAAAATCTAAGGATTTTGTTTTATTAATATTTACTAATAGGCCCGAATTATCACAAAATAAAGCAAGTTTGTTTAGGAGACGTTGTAAACCAATAACTGAATCACTGATAAGTACAAGGTCATCGGCGTATAATACATGATTTAAATAAATATTACCAATTTGGATTTTTTGAAAATTATCACAAGCATTTAATGACTTACTTAAATGATTAAAGTTGTAATGAAGCCGTGTTAGTCTAAACAATATACACAGATTATAAAAGGCAGCACTCTGAAACTAACTTTGATGTAATTTATTCAACAAAAGCTTTCGCTGGCAGTCAATGCCAGCTTCATCAGGTGTGTGAAGTAAAACATTGAAAACAAAATAGAAAAGAGCTAATGCATACATAATTAGCAAAGGTCTCACAATTAACCAATTAGCAGTCGGATACAATGTATTATATAATGATCAGAGATAACAAGTGTGATCAAGCTACTTACAATACAACTAATAAATAGAGCTAGGGAGATAAACTATCTGTTCGGTCATGGTGCTAATATGAACAATGGAGTCAGTAACAAACTAAATCTTATAGTGGCTGAGAAAGCCTAGATCTATATTGAGACCACTATTAATACTATCAAATTTATGAATGAATAAATGTTTGTTCAGCAATTAATCACTCATTTCTGTTTTTAAAGCAATTACTTAAGAGCACAGCTACTTTAAAGTGTGTAATATTATGTCCTGGTAAATTAAAATGAACTGCAATAGGCCTATCTTTTTTGTTGTGATGAATGTCAAATGACCATTCATCCGTTGTCTGACATCAAATTTATGACCATTCATGCGTTGTCTGACAGTTTGGCAAGTTTCTCCTATGTAAATAGTACCAGGACATTTAGTGCATGTAATGGCATAGATGGCGTTAGATGAAAATAAATTAAATGATTAATAAACAAATTAAATAAGAATGAGGACAGAGGGGATCTTTGCTGTAAGCCAATTTCACATTTAAAAGACTGAGTTAATTTATTTTGTAATTTAACATATGCAATTAATTTTGAATACATAGAATTTAAAGTATTAAACATTTCCCCATTAACACCCGCACATTTAACATATAATTTAAAGTATTAAACATTTCCACATTGACACCCGCACATTTAAGTATGAACATAAGTAGTTGATGATTAATAGAATCGAATACGCATTTAAATTCGACAAAAGCAACAAAAGCAACAAAAAGTCCACCCCTTTTTCTATTAAGATACTTTGAAATAATTGTTTGTAAAATAAAAATGTTATCCGACGTTCTTGTCCCTTTGCGAAATCCTGCCTGTTCCACGCTTATTAAATTAATATCATTAGCCCAATCTGTAAGTCTGCAGTTTAAAATAGAAAGAAAAATTTTACATAAAACGGGTATGAGGGAGATACCTCTATAATTTTCTGGTGTTGTCCGGCTACCTTTTTTGTGTATCAGACTAATAGCCCATTGCTGTGGAAATTTTCCTGTTTTAAAAATTAAATTAAACAAATTAGTTATTTTTATATAGACATCTTGTGGTGATTTGATAAAGAATTCAGCTCCTATACCGTCAATACCAGAGGATTTTCCTGTTTTTTGATTTTTAATTGCACTTATAACTTCATTCAATGTAATTTCATGATTAAGGCGTTCATTATAATTATAGGTTTACATCATAGTGTAGTTCTGTGTACTCTATGTTAACGATTGAATTATCTATAAATAATAAACGAAAATAATTAAACCAGGTAACAATAGAGATATCTGATGATGTACTGGCGTGGAAATTTTTAAGCTTCCTCCAGAATAATTTCATGTTTTTATCATTCAGTTTTTTTTTATTAATTCATAACGATTATTCGTCATTTTTGTTTGTTTTTTACTTTTAATATAATCCCGGTACTTTTGTTTGATGCTGCTATATTGATTAAGATTTTGTTGTGTTCGGTATCGTCTAAATTTAATTAGTTTTGCTAGTACTTGTTTTTTAAAGCAATTACAGTCGTTATCGAACCAACTATTATTTTCATTATTCGTTGAGGGCTTACGTTTATGTTCACCTTTTGTATTGTATTTGAGTTCTATGCTTACATTTTCAAACATTTTATAAAGAATTGAGACAACCCCGTCAACATCTTCATCACTTAGCGCTTGGTTAAATTCAGAATTAAGGTTGACAATAAACTCACTTGACCATCTTGTAATAAATGTTTGAAAATAATTATCTTTCCAAATATACCTATTGGGTATTTGTTAACCATGGTAAGTATTTTCCTTTGTGGTTTGTATACTACCGCTATTTCCAGCCTTTACAAATTCAATTACAAAATTTATTGGCATATGCTCAGATACAACCCTGTTCTCAATATTCATAAATGTAATAATATTAAAATAATTTACATTCGTCAATATATAATCTACTACACTTTTTCCCTGATAATTTATGAATGTGAATGTTTTGGATAATTCTCTGCATATCCTGCCATTAGCAATTCTTAATTTAATAATTCTTTACCATATCAATTCACCACTTTATCTTCATTATTTCTACACGGTAATTCTATGTCTACATTATACACATCTGTGTGTCCCAGTCAGTCGGGCACTCATCGTTAGTAATATAATCATTTTCATTCCCTGCTCTACCATTAAAACCACCCATTACGATGATTTTATATTCCTTAAAATATGAGCTAAAGTATGAGTATTCGTTGGATAATAATTCAAATAAATTGCCATTGACAGAATATTGTGAACCAGTTGGATGGCGGTACACGATAGCCACGATTATATGGTCTGGATAGTTAAAATCGATTTTGATGCGAAGCCAAATAATATTTTCGGATGAACTAGGTAATTCTTCAACAAAATAATGTGATTTAAAATAGAAGAATACCTCCGGAGTTCCGTTCGGTATTTGAGCGTTTACTTTTCAGTTTCCAAAAACATTCATAACCATTTATAATCTTTGCTTCAATTCAATTCAATTCAATTCAATTTTTATTCCGTCCATATAAATGGAAATATATTGAGTACATTTCATTTACAATTATAATTTTAAAATACATTAAAATTACAGAATAAGACATTAAAATACAACACCAGATTCACAAACAACACTAATGCTCTATGGGATAAAATGTGATGTATAGCATAAAAAATACATCAAAAATTCCTAAAAATTAAATAAAAATTTCTATACTGTACTGTGACTACTTTCCAAAAAATCTGATGAAATTTATATAATTATTTTGAATTCTAAATTTATTCATTATATAATCTAATTGAATAAGGTACAAATGATTTGTTACGGTACGGTATATCTCTCAGTTCTACATTTAATGGATCTATACAGATTGTTTCTCTTAGAACGTAACTTGCAGTAGTTATTATACAGCGGGTGTTTTACATCCTTAAGAATATTAGTGGTTTTGGAATTGATACGTTTATGACAAATTTCCATCAATGAATAATTCTATTCCCGTGATTTTACTGGATTTCTTCAGAATACCTTGTATGGAAGTTTTTTCTACTTCTCTACATTTACCATACCAGGCAGCACAAGAGAACACAATGACACTTTCAACAGCAGTATAAAATAAGTTTAGAATTGACTTGGCAACTCCAAATTTACCTAATTTCCTAAGGAAGAACAGTCGTATGTTACCTTTACTAATAGTACTTTTACTTTCTTCAACCCAATTTAATTCATCATCAATGATGACACCACGGAATTTATAATTCTTAACGGTTTCGATCATGGAGCCGTTTAGATAAAGTGGTTCAAGAGGAAATGAATTTTTCCTAAAATCAAATATCATCTCTCGGGTTTTCTTTTCGTTCACAATAAGGCTATTTTCTTTGCACCACTTAGAGAAAGCATATACTTCTTCGTGATATTGCATTTCAGAGTGTCTGTCATTCAACAGACCAACAATTGCTGTATCATCAGCATATTTTAGATAGTGAACATTATTTACACTTGACCTACAATCATTTGTATATAAAATGTATAACAATGGACTGAGTACACAGCCTTGCGGTGTTCCTGTATTAGTAGTTATAACATGAAAAACTTATGAAATCAAAATTTTGTAAATTGACACTGATATTAATATCGTTAATTTTATCAATAAATCCGTGTATATTCCAGCAAAGAAAATTCAATTTTCTGGTAGAGGTGTTGTCATCATTTATAGACATGTTATCATTAACATCGTCTTTTATGTTATTATTGTGTTTATCTTTACTATTTTTATCATTATCTTCATTGTCAATAGTTGTATTATCATTATATATCCCGATTGGTGCTACAAATTTTCGGTCCAAATAATAATAATAACAATAATAATAGTAATAATTATAATAATAAAATAATAATTTTTTTTCTATATTTATATATTTATTATTATTTTTTATTTATTTTTTTTTATATGTATTTCTTGTATCTTCTTTTTTTAATATTTCAATGTTTTTGCCGCTTTCTCAATTGCCTATAACTTTTGTAATATTACAAGCAATTTGGCCCATTGGGCCACCATTTGTAATACCTCTGAGTGTTTTTTTTTTATCAATAAAGTGAAAAAGAAAGAAAAAGAAAATTATATTTACTATCCTTATCATCGCCGTTTTTGTAATTTTGTTATATTATGAAATAGAATGTATTACTTTTCAAACTGAGAAGTCTATTGAAGTAACAAATTAAGTAATACGGTATATAAGGAGTATAATAGTCCTACTGTGTTATTCTATCTTCTACGGTCTCTCGAGAAAATATTCATGGATTAAATTCCTGGAATCCGGAAACCAATCTGTCTGTATAAAAGTTAATATAGAATCTCTTACCGGTATAGGCCTATATAAGTTCCAAATAACAGCTTGTGCACTACTCTATTAAAACCTTACAGAGTTGTATAATAAAATGACTTCCTAATTGAGAAGAAACACCGCCTTAGGCTGTAGGTGTGCCGTTCGCGATTTTTTTTTCGTACATAACTTGGGGACCCCTCATGAATTATTCATTAACTCAGTAAATTTGTTCAGATCGTCGTCTTCGAGACCGTGGGTTGAGGCTCCAAAATCGGCTTAGTTTACGAATTCGGTGACCCACCAATCCGCGCTACTTGGCATTCGCACAAAAATGTCAATACTATTTTATTGAAACATAATATAATTGTTGGCAATCGTAAATTTGGGGAAACTGTAACCAAAAATGAGAATTTATCTCCGAAAAAATAATGTCGTTCACGAAAGCAGTACCCAATCACAGCACACTTACCATACCTGTTAAGCATTGATGAGACGCTATTAGCTAATCACAAACGTTCAAACTCGGTAACTAATGCAAACAATGTCGCGAGGAAAGCGACAATGTGTAGCAATTTGGACGAAAGTTCTCCGGTTTTAGTGGAATATTTCAATATGATATAAGTATACCAGCCTTTAAATAAAATACATTGGTAATAGTTGTAATATTTTAGAGGTAGTAAATTGCATTTCCTGTCTTCTGTCGACTGTCATACCGTAGTTTTTTAAAGCCAAAGTCGACCGTGCTGTACTGAATGTGTATTGTATTACTTATCTAGGCCTACATATGCATAGTAGGAAGGGCAAGAAGTAATGTTCATCGACTTTGAATGAGACAGGAAATTCCTGTAAATATATAATATATTTTGATTCTATTTGGAATTGCTTTTTTTTGTTCTTGTTTTTTTTCTCTATAATTAAAAAAATGTACATTTTAAAAGAAAACTGAGGTTGAACACATTGAGGCTGATGTAAAATTTCAAATGTTTTTATTTGCATGCAATGTAAATAAATAACATTAATCAGTATTTCTTGCCATGCCTGTTGATTTTTGTTTAACTGCTTGAAGACCTTGATAANNTTGATAATATGGACTGAATTAATGAATAAAAGTAAAGCAATTGATGATTCCAATAAGGTGAAACAAATAAATTTTTAATATACCTCAGTTCAGCCAGTTGCATCCCATCAGCACTTTCATTATCTCTGATCACTCACTGGGTATATGCATTTAACTACACAACATTAAACACAAGGTTGAAAGAAGTTTATGACAAAAATCTGAAATTTTATATGAATATTATTGAAACACTGTAGCACATCATATACATCATATACCCTACACAGAACTGCTTTAAACATAGCTGAATATAGAGTTCAATCAATCCACTTATAAACATGTGTTAAATATTACAATTATATAATATTATCAACGTAGCCAACCAGCATAAATGATTTAAAATAAACTAGAAATAATGAAAGTTTTGCTGTATTCATTATCATTTATCAGCAAGTACTGTTCTGTTATTTTCTTCTTTTCATATTGCATTGTAAAATACAATACAATGCAATTCAAAAAGTCAATGCAAATTTTTATAAAGAAAATAAACGTGTTGTTGATAAATGTTCATACATGGAAAAACCTTAATAATATCTGGTAATATTTCTTAACACAGTGTATGGTATGATGTCATATCAAATAGATAACAACATTCATACAAACAGTATACAGTTCCAATCTGATAGGACTATACAGTACTTTCAATTGATTCATGTTTCTATCCATGGCCTATAATATGGCATGAGTTGCCACCAGATCCTTATCACTCATGTAGTGACAAGGCTCATCCTGATTTGCAATAGCAGCCTCAAGTAATTCCACCACTCAATGTTTCACATCTTACTAATTTCTCAATGGTTTTTGCTCTATTAAAAGTACTTAATATATTATTGTCTTTTTACAAAAAAAAT
>NW_022699493.1:0-3189 GCF_011630105.1 Anneissia japonica | reverse complement strand
GATATCATAATGACCAGACTCACAACACCCTGCAACCCCTTCTCCACTTCAAAAACTGTCATAACTCCTTCGATCTATGCTGCCCGATGGCGTAACCACTGGGGGACAAGGGGAAAATATCTATCTTTGGAAAATCTTCCCCACCCCTTTATAAATGCCCTTTTCATCCCCTGAAAGTGCCTAAAAACCTCCAATTTCTCGCGCTTCGCGCGCATTTCTTTTTAACATGGGTCAATTTCCTCTAAGAATTGCACATTTTAGGGAGTTTTGATCAATTCCAACAAAATTAGAATTAAAAACACCGGGGGACTAGGGGAAAATATCCATCTTTGGAAAATCTTTCCCCACCCCTTGACAAATGCATCCTCTGAAAGTGCCTAAAATTCTCAAATTCTTTGCGCGCATTTCTTGTTACGGTAGACCAATTTCCTCTATAAATTGCACATTTTAGGGAGTTTTCATCGATTCCAACGAAATTAGAATTAAAAACACAAAAATATTTTGCGCACTTCGCGCGCATTTTTTAGGGCATTTACAGGTTTATCCTTTGAAGTTATTTAAACACATAATAGTCAAAAACTCAAGAAAGACAAATTTAAGATAGATCGTTTTAACCTAAAAGAAGGGCCTCAATGTGTATTGATTGTGAAAGAATATGATTGTAATAAATAAAACCATAATGAAAATGCTTACAGGTATATTAAGTTTCAAACACACGTGCGTGGCCTATATTATAAATAAGATAAGCCCTATGTCGGCGTATCGTTTTCTATATGGGGGGTGGGGTGGGTATAGTAAATTACTAACCGGGAAAATAAATACCCACTCTGACCCAAGACCCCTGTTACGCGCCTGGTGTTAGCGCCAATGCGTGCCCTTGTGCGGACAGGGGGTGCCCCCCTCTGAAGCTGGAAACCTTGTTTTTGCAAAATAAATTAATGCAATTTGCTATTATAGGCCTAATCAATAAATTCTTCATCAACCGATATAACCTTAAACATTCTTGGAATTGACATAACATTACTGATGTCATACACACCCTTCAGTGTGAAATGTGGCTCTCTCTGCAAGCACATCTAACATCTAAGGAAAGAAGAGCTTAGATTGGTACCAGATAAAATAATTTTGTTATACGTAGTGGTAGGACCTGTAGAAGTTAAGCTCCTGATTTTCCAGATAATATGCTATTATCAAAGGGGTCTGTGCTGTTTAATATCAACCCAACTACAAAGTAAAGTGTCTACAGCAGAAATCCAACTTTTTCCTGAAATTTTGACTGTTGCTAGAAGTGGAAATCTAAGGTAAAAACCTAGGCTACCATCTCATTTTTGGTCAAGCTTTATTGCTGATACTCTAGTACACCAAGCTGAGTCATTCAAGTTATCTCTTGGACAAGAACAATAGGACAATAGGGCCTACACTAGCTAAGCCCAAATAAACAGTCGCCTGTACAATACACAGGATATACTAGCCAGCAATTATGGCCAGTGTGAGCCAAATTGATCATCTGTTTGACCATGGAGGTATTATAGTCACTATAACACTATAATACCTCCATGGTTTGACAGTTACCTAGACCCATCAACTAGTTTCTATGGGTTTACTGATGAATCAATTTTAGCAGCTATTGACAACTACAAGTTGTCAACTAATACACTTTCTTTTCAAGATGATGATGATGATTTGACTCTAAAGAAAAATTCATCAAAAAATCATATTTTTCCTGTACTGTCTAAGGGAAATCAATCCCAAACAACCAAACAAAGTGATTCAACTGATACTTTAGAAGCCACAATAGATGAACTGAAAAGTCAGCTGGATGAATTCAGAGATCTGAGATCAAATTTTACACAATTAGCTGCTGTGTTTCAAGAAATGTGTAAACACAACATGATGCTGATGGAGAAATTTTGTTCTAATACAAACACAACTAATGAAGTGGAAGTCTCAAGCAAGTGCTGCCAGACAGACACTGTATACTGCCAATCATCAACCCAAACTACTTGTAATGGATTTAAAGTGAAACAGTTACTGTGCCTTTGCAATCTGACATTATTACAATTCCAATTAGTAACCAATTCAGTGCACTTGAGATGGAAGAATCTGATCAAATTAAACAGATTTCTTCGACTAAACCTAAAACAAAGCCATCAAAACCTATGCCTTTGAGAACATCATCAAAAGGTAAGTCTGATGTTAAACAGTGTATGCAGACTCTGGACGCTGCATCAACAACTGCTGATGTAGTGACTCCTGATCACATTGTAGCACCTTCATCTCATCCTCAACCAGTAACAAAAAAACAAACTGTGCTAATAATCGGTGACTCAATTCCGAAACATTTAATTGGGAAGAGAATGTCAAGTCGTATGAGGGTGATCAACTGCTGTATCCCAGGAAGCACACTTGAAATGTGGATCAAATTAGCACCTGTGTTAATACAAGAAAAAAATCCGTCAAGTGTTATACATTGTGGAACAAACAACATGAATGACTGTATGCCGATGGAATGCATTAAACTTATTAGTTTGTTGTGTAACTGTATCAGGGATGTTGACACATCTATCCATATAGCAATCTCTTCATTAATTATTCATCGAAATGCAGGTAGATGTGCATGGGCCAAGGAATTCAATGCAAGGCTACATGACAAGTGTAGTATACTCAACTGGTCATTTATAGACAACTCAAACATCAGTCTACATCTTGCCAAGGATGGGCTCCATTTAAATGGTTATGGCATTAAACTGATCGCAATGAACTATATTTCTTTTTTAAAGGATTTTGCATACAACACCCTGCTAACCTAAAGCAATCTAAGCTAAAAAACAAAGGTGTGATAGTTGGAACATGTGCCGACTGTTTAAAGTACATAAGATCATGTGAATCACATATTTCTTGTAAATGTTGCTCATTAGATTTTCATGTAAATTGTGTAATTAAGGATAAACATAACTTTGGCAATTGGTGGTGTTACTCCTGCTTTATAAAAAATGCTGTATCTGAATTACCATTTCTTAATGACTCAATAAACAATGATATGTATCTAGGTAAAGGCCTTAAAATTACTCATCTAAATGTTCAAAGCCTGCGAAACAAAGTTGATCAAATTACTGTACTCTTGGATAAAAATAACATTGATATACTATGCTTAACTGAAAGTTGGCTTGATGAGAATATTAATAATAC
>NW_022699492.1:157-508 GCF_011630105.1 Anneissia japonica | reverse complement strand
GGCTCTGACTTAATTTAACGATGGCCCTGTCAGTTGTAGTAGTGACAATATTTGTGCTTTTTTAGTCATGTAGTAAAAATAGTACTATTATTTTCAGTTGATGAGAGTCAAGAAGAAGTTCAGCTCCTACTTTATTTTGTAACAGGCAGCTGTATTTGTTTATATAGGCCTACTGGAATATTCATTATTTAAGTTAAAACAAGACAACACTTCTTAAATGCTTTATATATTATATAGAAGCACAGTACATAATTCTTTGTAAATTACTTTATAGGCCTATATAATAGCTTGTTTTGTTTTATAATAATAAATGTGTTGAGTATATTGATATTGATTATGCGATGAGGGTTT
>NW_022699492.1:0-145 GCF_011630105.1 Anneissia japonica | reverse complement strand
TTTTTGTCTTTCGGTGTGATTTAAACATGCTAATTCTCAGAAAATATTTTCCAATTTTATTATATTACCACCTTTTATTACATAGATCTTTTTCAAAACATAACTGCTTTTAGAACATTACATAGACCCATTAAACACAAAAACT
>NW_022699491.1:0-575 GCF_011630105.1 Anneissia japonica | reverse complement strand
TTATTGAAACATGGAGGTAGAATGTATGATTTACTCAAATTTTAGGATAAGCTTTAGTTTTGCAGGTGTTTGCGTAAGACCGCAAGATTTGATTGGAATGCGCAAGAGGAGCAAGACTGGAAAAAGATAACAATAGATGAGTTGAGGAGCAGGAAAAGTATTTTATAAAATGAGGACAATGGACAATATACAAATAATTATGAGAAAGATAAAAAAAGAACAGGGAAATGAAAATAATGGAGGATAAAAATGAACAGAGAAACACATATTTCTGAGTTCTGATAACTAAAATTCATAAAAATGTGTTATTCAATGTAGCCCTGGAAAGAAATTGAAAAGCAGTTCAATATAATCACAACTGTTCTTATCATAATTGCCTATGTATTTAGACATGCACACACACTACTAAGAAACTAACTCGTATTTTTTTGGCGTAACGGTCATTTGAAATAAACATTCAAGTTACAAATATTATATAATACTTGCCTTAGTGGTTTTGTTGATATATAAATCACGGAAATACCCTATGAACACAGCAAGTTATGGAGGTTTCTGCTAGAATACAAACTATCGAC
>NW_022699490.1:109517-118608 GCF_011630105.1 Anneissia japonica | reverse complement strand
TATTTACGCAATAAATGTTCAGAAACATGTACTCTTCTTTCATAGGTAACAGTAATACTTAAAATACTTGTATTGTGTTGATGAATGTAAATGTATATACAAAATGAATGAATTAAAAAAAGATGTGTAAAAAAGAATAACTAAAAATAAAAATAAATAATAATAAAAATAAAATTATACTGGAAATACGAATAATGTATCGAATGGGCAACAATGATTTGCCTAGTGGAGTTTACTCCATAAGAAAAACAATATTAATAGATGAAACCTTGTATGGGATAATATTGTACTCAAATTGTAGAAGTTGGTGCATATACGCACTATTTAAAACCATTAAAAAAATTTTAAAAATTTAAAAATAGACCTAGGCCAATATAAATTTAAAAAAAAAGGATAAAAATAATTATTAATATTATTAATATTATTACACAATTATCATCATGCTCTTCTATCGAGAACGGTAAAATATAATACCGTATAATTATCAATATAATACGCCTCTTTCTATTTTTTATATATAAGGAAAAAAAGTATATAAAAATAAAATAATTAAGAAAACAAAAAAGTGTAATTATTGCGTCATATATATATATATATATATATGTATATGTGTGTGTGTATTTATATAAATGTGTATTTATATGTATGTATGCGTGTATATGTGTGCGTATGTGTATGTGTGCATATGTATGTATGTGCATGAATGTATACGGATATAGATATATATCATGAGTGTGAAATGTATATGTATGTGAGTGTATTCCATACAAAAAAAAATAACAAAAAGAGAAAGAAATAACGGAGAATGAAATTCCCATGATAGGTAAAGGGTGGATTTTTAAAAGAAAATAATATTATGTATATGTGAAGTGTATATGTATATAAATATGTTGGGTTTTTTTTTTTTTTGGATTTTTTAATGAAAATTACTTGAAGAAATTCTTTAATGTACGATGCTAATAATGTTAATTACATCTTGGTAAAAAATATTTAGAAATTATTACAAGTGGAAGGATGTTAAAAAAAAAAAGAAAGATAGTCAGCCATTGTGGACTGAACCCTCCTAAGTGCAATTGTTTTTATTTTGTATATTCATTTTCTTTTAAATATGTATTAGAAGCAGAAAAAAAAAAGAAAAGTAACAAAAAGAGAAAGAAATAAAAGTGGGTTAAACTCCTACGAAAGAGAACAAACTAATCATAAATTTTCTCGTCTCAGCCTAATCCGTGGTGGGGATGATGTGTACAGACCCACAACCTGTGGATTGGTCCCTCCCTGAGCCCCCTCTATTTCAAATTTCTGGATTGTATGCAAGCAGTTAAACTGGGAGCAAGTTTATGCTTAACAGAACATGCATAAGGTAGGTTTACTGTTTAGAGTTATAAATGGTTGAATATCAGATTAATTTTGTATTATGCCCACTGTACAGTTATTTTAATCACTGTATTAAGTTTGTGAATACACATAAAAGAGAATTGTGTAGCCTATTGCACAATTCACAGTCTATATTATAGTAAAAATCATAAGTAATCCAAAAAACCAAATAATAATTCATACATCTCAGAACTTTTATTGCTCCATCTAGAAACCTACAGTATTTTAGTTGAAGAATATAATTTCTCCTTGTCATACAATACACATAAGACCATGATTAATGCACAAACTCCCCCACTTCCAAGAAGTATTTGTAGTGCAATTTATTACTAAATAGAGCCATATAAACAATAATTCTCATGGGTGATTGTATGCATTTTTTACGACAGCTAACAAATCACCAAATTGGTCTAAGTTTTGCCTATCATTAATACAGAAGTTTAAAATGGTTAGGTTTTTGAGGAAAAAAATTATCTTAAATTTACAGTGGCAATGTTTCTCCGCAAGAAAGTCACTCACATTTTGTTAAAATGTATATAAAGCTGTAATACTTTTTTCTTTCTTTCAGCCAATAGTTTTTGAGTCCAAGATTTACCCTGTCAGATGGATTTAATGTTTAACCTCAACGGTAGACTGTTTAATTTAACTTCTATGAAGAGCGAATCAATATACATTTCAATAACAGGCTGTGAGGAGAAGTATATAATTTGAAACCCTTACATAGTATAAAATCCCGCCCTCTATCGCCAAATTTGATCAAATTTTTAATTTCAAAATTAAATTTAACCGGATCTAGGCAACGTAGAGCGACGGAATTTCGATTAATAATAGCAATTTTAATTACTTGATCGATGATTAATTTTGAATTTGATATAAAAATATATTAAAATGCCTAACGACGACAAAAAGATGTAGCATAAATGTAAACATTTGTTTTTGTGATCTAATCGGCCAATATTTTAGGTCGTGTAGTAGCTTCATTCATGAATATGCATGTCAATGTCAATGGCACATTAACAGTGTATTTAGTATATGTCCTGAAAGAATAACTAGCTTTTTGCCAACGTAGGAATTGTGAAAAATAGACTAGTTTTAAATGATAAAATATATCTTAACCGCAGACATACATGTATAAAAAATATATTGTAAATGGATAAGTAAATTGCCACTCAATGAATTCCAAAAAAAGTCATCTTCATTGGTGGTATGAAGTTCACCATAAAATAAAATGTCCAGGGCCAGGTAGAGTTCTTGTGAAGTTTGAAGTGTTTTCTTTTCTTCGTTTGATTCCTCTTCTGGTTACATTTAACCACACGGCTGTTGATCTTTGCAAGTGGGAATGGTGCCGCGAGCACAGCTCTCTGGGATGGATACGTGCGCCTTACAAGATGCCATTATTAGTTTGTACTTGCTAATAATGTGTGACTTTCTTGCGGAGAAACATCGCCACTGTAAATTAAAGATATTTTTTACCATTTTAAACTTCTGTATTAATGATAGGCAAAACTTAAACCAATTTGCTGATTTGTTAGCTGCTGTAAAAAATGCATACAATCACCTATGAGAATCATTGTTTATATGGCTCTATTTAGTAATAAGTTGCACTACAAATACTTCTTAGTAGTGGGAGAGTTTGTGCATTAATCATGGTCTTACATGTATGTGTATTGTATGACAAGGTGAAATGATATTCTTCAACTAAACTACTGTAGGTTTCTTGGTGGAGCAGTAAAAAATCTGAGATGTATGAATTTTTATTTGGTTTTTTTGATTACTTATAATTTTTACTATTATATAGATTGTGAATTGTGCAATAGGCTACAAAATTCTCTTTTATGTGTATTCACAAACTTAATAAAGTGATTGAAATAACTGTACAGTGGGCATAATACATAATTATTCTGATATTCAACCATTTATATACTGTAAACAGTGAACCTACCTTATGCATGTTCTGTTAAGCATAAACTTGCTCCCAGTTTAACTGCTTGCATACAATATTTTCTGTAGAGTAAAAGAAGTGAGATTTAGTCGCATTTCAATTATTGCATTCTGTGTGTATATATAGAACTGGAGGTCGCTGGAACAGAATGTTGCTACTCGGAGTTTCACGCTATTGCGATCGTCAGGCAACTGATGAAAGGTGAACGTTGTGTGGTGATGTGACTTGCTTGTGCGGACGTAGTATGAAGTTAGGTTATTGCGGACGTTGGAGTAGCTGTTCGGAGGTAGTGCTTGTTTTCGTGGCGGCATTTCGATACAAGTTCTGACCTTCTGTTTAGGAGTCCCGTCCTTCCCGCGTTGATGATGGCAAGCTTCTCTGATATACATAGGTCGCATCGTTTCGTCTTGTTGTTACATGCCTCGGTTTTGGTGATGATAGACCAAGAGATGGTGAATGGTTGATTTTTCTTTTTGAGTTCCCATATGTATCTGGAGAGTTCGGTGCTGTGTTGGTGTTTCTCCCTCTTGAACGATTGTGTGTGGTTGTAGTATCTGGATTTGAAGGGTGGCTCTATCAGTCCGATGTAAACTTTAGGGTCGTCTTCGTTGGTCTTTTCCACTTTTGCTTTATAGATGATGTTAGAGGCCAGGCAATTTCCTTGGAGTGGGCATTGCTGCTGTCTCTTATACACATCTAGATGTGTATAAGAGACAGGCCGTTAACACTGTTGAATAAATATAATATAAATCGTCAAAGGTACATATACAGTACAGTGGTTTAATAACGACATGATGGAATATATATATATATATATATATATATATATATATATATATATACATATATATATTTAATTTTTCAGTGCTTTACCGAAGCATAGGCCATATATCAAGAAAAGTTCCTCCTAATATTTAGTGTCAATCTATGGTGTGGTGTGCGTGTGAGGACCAATTAAAGTGAATAGAATACGTCTTCAGCGTTATAAGAATAGAAGTCCAATTTCTTAACCGGCACTGGAACTGGAAATGGAACCTGAACCTTAATAGATGTGAAAGGAGCTTTACGGGAAAGTTTAAACAAGTTACAAGCAAGAAATGTTTATGTGTTAGTGACGATCCAGCGAAGGGTGTAAATTTCAAGGTTTTTTCAATTTTTTAGGATCTAGACCGAAATATCCCTTTAAAAAAACCAATGGGCCTAAATGAAGCATTCTGTAATACATTGTAGAGGTCTTGTAAAAATGATCTTTGTGACGATTGGTGGTATGGTGTGGATCTGAGGACCATTTAAAGGAAAAAGTCCCAGACCATTCGAAAACGTATCAACTGATCTGAATGAAACATTCGGAAAAAGTTTAACCAAGTTGCAAGGAAAAAAATAGTATGTGCTGGTGAAGAATCAGCCAAAGGTGTAAATTGGAGGGTAATTTATTTTTTGGAGATCCCAAACGTTAATATCTATAAAAAAAATTAACGGGTGTAAATGAAACTATCTATAATAGTTTGTAGAGGTCCAGTAAAGAGAAAACCAAATTTCTTTTGATGATTCGGCGTAGGGTGTGAATATGATGACTATTTAGAGGGAAACATCTCAGCTCAAATATTTCAAAAACGGGACAACTGCTCCGAATAAAACTTTCGGGTAAGTTTTACCTAAGTTACAAGGAAGATATTATTATGTGTAGTGGACGACCCAGGTTAGGATGTAATTTTGAGGGTCATTTAAATTGCTTACAATTGTTGACAGTTTATTAAATTATTTTTTAAAGCGCTTAAACCAGTTATAACTAAGTTAAACTCAAACTACCGTGATATGCATGAACAATTTTTGCTTTCAGTCATTGAATCGCTATGAACTAAAAATTAACTTTCCTATGTAATGTCGGCTCATTTAGCGCGTCATGGCTATGAGTCACGATGTACCTCGTTAATATCGTTGCAGCCATAGTTCAAGTCTCACTAATAACGTCGCAGTGAACCTTTTTTTTTCCACTTCTTTTTTTCAATTCATTAAAATTATATTGGTTTCTGATTTTTTTAAACTTTATACCTTTTAACGACTTTTCTTTTTGTTCCAACTTCAACTTCATTTCTCATTAAACCAAAAGCCCTATGTTCTATTGTTCAAACAAACATAGTAAGTCTATTTTTCCCCATTTTTCTTGCATATATTTTCACTTTAGTCACTTCCCATGCTTAGAATTTTTCTCATTAAAGCAATGGAAAAAAACATATGTTCTGTTGTTCAAGTATAATTATTATCGCTATTGTTATGTTAAATCTTAATCTTATTGTTATTGTTGTTCTTATTCTTATTGTTATTTTTGTTGTTATCATCATTATCATCATTTGTATTAATACTAATGTTTTGATGGTGGACATCATCATCATTATCATATAGTCAATAGTGACATCATCACTGAAACTCCCAATGATATTTGCCTATTCCCAACCTGATGATTGAGGCACCCCTCATGAAACAGCATGTAGTGCAATAAAATGTTGAGTCTTTAACCCAGTTTTACATGTTTTATTTGTCTACCTGCTCTGCTATATACTGCATTGAGCACTCTTGTCTGCATGATCTGGTTTAAGCCAACCACGCAGATTATTACGCTCCTATTTTTGTTGAGCACTTTCTTTCAGTTCTGGTACTGGAGGCGGGTTCTTTGATGTCTTAAATTTAAAGGTTTCTGCAGCATGGATGAGAGTGATTATAAGATCTACTATCCAAGAATATAACGAAATCATACAGGAAGGAACCAGCTGATATTGTGAGTAAACTAACAACTGATGATAAAGCCATAGCAAAGAAGCTCCACTTAGATTATAGAATAGAATCTACCGCCAAACGAGATGAATTTATAACTTTAAAAGACCACAAAGTCAATTTCGCAAATAATCCGACATGCAGATTAATCAATCCCTCCAAATCCGAAATAGGAAAGATAAGCAAACACATCTTAGAAAAGAGTAACAAGAACATCGCAAAAGCAACTAAATTAAGTCAATGGAGAAATACTAGCGAGATGATCGAATGGTTCAAAAGCATCCCTGATAAGCAGAAGTACTCTTTTATATGTTTTGATGTTACTGAATTCTATCCATCAATATCGGAAAACCTATTAGCCAAAGCCCTCAACTTCGCTGAGAGATTCATACAAATAACCCAGGAAGAAAAGATAGCCAGGAAGATAGATAGCTAAGTCTACACCTCTATTCAACGATAGTTCAGTTTGGTGCAAGCGTAACACCCAGTCCATGTTCGACGTCACAATGGGTAACTACGATGGAGCAGAGACATGCGAATTAATTGGACTATTCTTGCTATCTGAACTCGAACCTAAGTATGGAAATAGTATAGGACTATATAGAGACGATGGGCTTGCGGCGTTCAACGGAACACCACGGGAAATCGAACACATAAAAAGGACCTTTGCAGTGTTTTAAAGAAACACAACCTGAAAATAACCTAGGTGTAACGCTCAATCTCAAAGACGGAACATACAGACCGTACTTGAAAGACAAAAACAAGCCGCGATATATACACTCCAAGAGCAACCTCCCACCTTCCACATTAAAAAAAAAACATACCGGAGGGTAATAACAAGAGACTATCAGAAATATCATCCAACGAGACAGCCGTTAACGTCACTAAAAAAACCTACCAAGAAGCTATTAACGAAAGCGGGTTTGAATATGAACTAAAATATACGGTAACCCTTCTACTAACACTCACATTAACAAGAAAAGAAAAAGGAACGTTATTTGGTTTAATCCACCCTACAATAAAAATGTAAAAACCAGAATAGATGCATGCCTAATAGGATCTATAATCTCTGCCCATAATAAAACCATACTAAAAAATGACAAGGCAGAAGACATCTGCAAGCTATGGAATTGCCGAAACCATAATGAATGTAGGCTAGACAATCTAGCATTTAAAGTCAAACAAATTGCAAACAAAGGTTTTTCTTTTTTAATCAAATACATATGATGAACGGATGAAATTCCACAAATCACACCTTGGTCACACCTCGGGAACATATGCAAATTAGCTAAAAATATGCAAATTAGGTTGGAAATATAGGAATCCCATATCTTGGAAACTGTTGGTCGCAGAGAGGTCGCAGAGCTTTCTGTTTCCAATTAATGAGAACATGCATGTTTCTATTGGCTCTAATGGAACATTTGCCTAAAAAATGAACGGAAATGCTACAATTGACCTCTGACCTTATATTCACTGAATTGGCATATCTCATTGGGTAATGTACATAGAAACTTAATTTAGATCTCAAATTATTCAAATGCATGTTTCTTTGCATTATATTAATAGAAGGGATGAAAATCTAAAATCACACCATGGTTACATATACTCTTCATATTCAAATTAGCTTTTAATTATGCAAATTAGGAACGTGAATATAGGGTCCCATATCTTGGCAACCGCTGGTCGCAGGAAGTTGCTTTCTTTTTAAGATAATTTGGAACATGTATGTTCGCTCTAATAGAAAATTTGCCCTAAAAATGACCGGAAATGCTACAACTCACCTTTGACCATATATTCACTTAATTTACATATTTTTGTGAATAATACCAGTAGAAACGTGATTTATGTCTCAAATTATTAAAATGCAGTGTCTTTCTTTTTAAAATTCTTCAAAACATGCATGTTAATATTTGCTCTAATGGAACATTGGCCCCACGTATAACC
The DNA here is from genome assembly GCF_011630105.1 of Anneissia japonica. Lineage (NCBI taxonomy): Eukaryota > Metazoa > Echinodermata > Crinoidea > Comatulida > Comatulidae > Anneissia > Anneissia japonica. The sequence goes on along the minus strand of NW_022699490.1, from coordinate 110,576 downwards.
AATATGCTAAAATTGACCCTATAGATATTCACAGAATTTGCATACTGTATATCTTTGACACTAATGTCTGAAGAAACCTAATATTGTTCAATTCATTTTTATTTTTATTTTATTAAAGGGTATCTTAAACAATATATTTGTCACACATGTCCCATTCCTGTATATAAAATTTACGTCCTCGGCCAAATTATGCAAATTATGGATAAAAATATAGGGTTTTCATATCTTGAAAACTGCTGGTGTCAAGTAGTTGCTTTCTTTTTTCACACTTACAAGTTGCAGTTTCTCTTTGCTTCAGTACTGTAATTATTATGTATGCACTGGTATACTTCAGGTTGTGATTCACCGTACAGTATATATGATGACATTCTAAAAATCACACCCTGGCCACTTGCATTCTCTATATGCAGTTTACCTAAATATTCAATTCAATTCAAAGTAAAATTTATTTAATTCCTTTTCAATTCGTACAAAATTATAATTACAAGATCATAATAAATTTATCAATGCAAATTAGAAGCAGAAATAGTTGCTTTCCTTTTGTTTGTTCGAATCATGCAGAAATGGAATACTTGATAATTTTGGAATATATTTATTATCCTCAAAATAATTATCAAATAATTATTTTTTCGAAAATATTATTTGATGTTTTTCTCTGTATTAAAACCTTTGTTCCAAAGTCACTAATGCCCTCGTTTATTACCAGCTTCCTGCTCTATTTTCGTGTAACTCTATGACTACTGGTCAAGAGACTTGACATTGGTGTCTCAAATTATTTAGAAAGTCTGCCTGTATTTTATATAATATATTTCTAATCTAGAGAAGTTATGACAAAAAATGATCAGAACTCAAACATATTATGACCCATGTTGCCCATAACTACCGATCATCGGGATCATCTTCTATAGTTAAGTTTAAAATCTGCGATAGATGTTAACTTTATATTTATGTAACATCCTTTGGTCCTATATGGAACAAATATCACAAGTACATATATGTGGCTCAATATGAAACAATGATTTATAAGTATATATGATAAGTATTGTGTTAATTAAATTA
>NW_022699490.1:105954-109372 GCF_011630105.1 Anneissia japonica | reverse complement strand
AACCTTTGTATACAAGAGAAGTATTTCATTATTATGTCAACTCGAAATTTGTACTCTAAATCAAAGGAACGAATTATTCAGTTCATATGGTTCATGTAGACATAGACGCGAGTTCTTGTTACGATATACTACTTAATCCTGTAGGCTTTCTTTTATCCATTTAAAAAATAGAGACTTAATCACTTGGTAATTAACATACTTTTGTTCTGATAAACTGTCACAATCTATGTACTTCATTATTCCTTCACTCAGAGCCTAGCACCTGATGATTGAGGCACCCCTCATGAAACAGCCTGTAGTGCAATAAAATATTGAGTGTTACATGTTTTATTTGTCTATCTGCTCTACTATATACTGCATTGAGCACTCTTGTGTACATGATCTGGTTTAAGCCAACCACACAGATTATATATATATATATATATATATATATATATATATATATATATGTATGTATGTATGTATATTGTCGATTTATCATCATCACATATATTATTGTTAATGTTTTAATCATCGTTGTCATCATCTTAGGGGATAGTTAGCTAATATACATACATTATGACGAGCACGAATAATGAAATAATAGACACATATTGGGTAAATACTGTCGTTTGTTTGCAACACTGTTTACATAAATAAATAATGTTTTCCTCCATGGTTATACAATACAATCCGAAAAAAAAACTAATAATGTAGGCAGAATACTGTTTATTAACGGATGTCTAATGACAGTCCCTTTAAATTTTTAATGTAGTTCATGACCATATATAGGCATATCATGACTAAATATAAATACGATATATTTCTTTTTATTACTCGGTAAATATTTTTGTTTGTTTGCAATTCTGTATCCAGGTAATAAGTGTTTACCTTTCAATAAATAACATAATGACCGCCATGGTTATACAATACAATCCAATCAACAATCTAATAAAGTAGAGGGAATACTGCTATTAATGAATTGATTATTTAGATGATGTCTATTAATATTCCGGTTAAATTTTTAATGCATATAGATACTTTTTAGTAAGTCGGTTTTCGATTTCACAGTCCATAACAAGTTCTACGTAGATGAGGGCAGACGGTTCATTTTGCTTTGATTTTAATCTGTTTGGTTTTTAGAAACTGAAGGTAAATCTTGCTGTTATTATTATTATTACAACAACGTACACCAATTTTATTAGTGATTATTTAATTATTAATTATTAGTTGATGATTATTAGTTAAATGAATGTTAGTTGTTAGATGATAATTAAGTAGTGTAAACCGAGATATTGAAGAGGTATTGAAGAAGCGTATATTACTCTGTAGTGAATCAATTATAAGGAATTTGGGATATATTAAAAAATAGTAATAATAACGTAATATACATACACATTTAATTTGTGCTTAATTAGGTTATATAATGCCAATAATAATGTAAATTGACTGGCCGCCCCCCCCCCCAATAAATTTTGTCAAAATTCATTTTAAAATGGAGAAAATGAAGAAAGGTTTATTCAAATTTAATTCTTCATCAGTGGAAGTCTCATCCTTGGCTTACTCTAACTGGATCTTTAATTTACTTTTTGTTTAAAACACCTTGGAATCGTATCCTTATGGCTGAATGGAATAGTATTTACAATAAAACAATTTAATTTATCTAATATATGGTAAAAATTATAAATGCAAACATTTAGTTGCTCTTTATTTTATGAAGAAAAGTTTAGCCGATAATTTCATTCCAATATGAGCATTTGTGTAATAGCAAATATATTCATATCATGGCTGGCTAATTATTTCTTTAAAATTACATTTCTACGGTGTTTGTCTACACATTTTTATTCTGTTGTTTCCATTATATTTTACTTTATGCTTATTCTCTCCATTCCAATGACACCTAACATGCTATTGATTCGACCATGATACAGACTTTAATTTTTCATTCTTTTTGTCTCTAAATCTTTGATTTATTTTGCTTTAAAAATGCATAATCATTGACCATTGCTCCATTCTCAGTGCACTTTAATATAAATCCATAATCGTTTTAAGTTTTACCATAGTAGAATCTGTTATACATACTATTCTCTTTGTATTTGTTTATCAAACACTAACATAACACCATTTTTTCGGATATATTATTTTTAGATTAATCTGTACTTTTTTTTCTATATTTTTTCAGGGACTACATTATAGTCAAAGAGTAACGATTCCACTCAGTTATTAAACGGAATTTGTTGTTATTTATTTGGCAGTTAAGTGGAATTTGTCACTATAGGCACGGTACTCGTACTGTACTTTGTATAAATGATGAAAATGTTGGCAGTATGTTTCTTTGCAATCTACTTTGTCATGAGTCAGATAGAACTTTCCGATTCGTCACCTCAAGGTATTGTAATGTACAATTAGCCTATTTTGGCCTATTTGATTTTGTTTATTGTCAACACATATATTTATTTTTTTAAATTTTATACTAATTCTGTAGCGCTGTGGCACTTATAACATTTTTTAGAGACTTCAGTGTGGCGCTTATTCAATAATTGGGTGGCGCTTTCTATGTCAATTCCCACGTTAACTATTTCACATAATTATTCCCGTAGTTCAGTAGGCATATTATAGGTTCTATCATCGTAACAGATGTTTATTAGGAAATTCTTTGTTAGTTATTCATTTTAACACTGTATACATTATTACCCGGTTTACACACAGGGTAATATTATTAATCTCGATCAAGCACCGCGATGCTTATTCGAGAGCGGAGCATAAAAAAAAAATCACATTTGGCGCGGCACTTATGCCAGCATTCACATATGCCAGCATTCACGGTAATTGCTATTATATAAAATCAAATATACCACATGAAATAATTAAAAAAAAAAGTTAGGCTATTAAAACAAGTTATTTCTTTAAAAATGATTTACTTCAATATTATGTGCGACCAAATCGAGTGTTAGGTAGCATGTACCTACTGTAAACCACAGCATACCATAAGTAGAATGCTATCTTTGGCTTTAAAAAAAATCTTAAAACCTAAAAACCTAAAAATAATGTATAAAAGTATATACAGTATACAGTAGATAAAGAAAATAAAACAGAATAAGCTTCTTGGACGTTTTAATTCATAGATTGTACGATAGTAATATCAAAACTTCAGTTTTTAGGAAAATAACACATACTGAGCTTATTCTATGATATTATAGTTTCTGTTCAAAGATTTATAAAACCAAAATTGTATAAGATCAAAAGTTCTTGGCTAGGAATGCATAACAATATTAATGAGTTTTAGTACCTGGCTAGGAATGCATAACAATATTAATGATTTTAAAAATAATTATATAATAATTAAGCACTTGTACCCTTTTAAATTATTGGACAGCATAATTATTGTAAATGCATCATTTGTTAAGAAAAATAAGTTAATAATGCTTTGCAATATATA
>NW_022699490.1:101262-104221 GCF_011630105.1 Anneissia japonica | reverse complement strand
CTTGTTGCGAAAACTGTTCTTCTTTTGAAGGAAGATTGGATGGTTTGGATTTCTATCCGGAATACATAGAAAGTTGTTTTTGGAAATAAGAACTAGGCAGATTAGATTCTTAGGACATGTGTTAAGAAAAGGAGGACTGGAGAATTTATCACTAACTAGGAAGTTTGAAGGAAAAAGGAGTAGGGGCAGAAAACGGGTGATGTGGGCGTATAGTTTTGTTGAATGCGTGAATGACAGATAAAGGAAGTGGAACTGCTTGACAAAGCTAAATACAGAGAATTATGGCAAGCATGAACTTCAAGGTCTTGAGATATAGGCACTTACAGAAGAGAAAGAAGGGAGAACTGATGCAGTAGAAAACAAATATCTTTTTGTAAGATATTAAATACTTTGAAGTTATGATCTGATTGAATACAAAAAAATGCATACCAGTAGGAAAGCCACTGGAAAAATCGTGTCGAATTTCGCCTAGGAGAGAGCGTCCTATTTTTCGAAATTAGTTCAAATTTTCAGAATTTGATGGTGTTTGAAAAAACGTTAATTCATCAAGTAACTTAATTTACAAAACAAACCTAATAGTGAAATAAGTTTATAAATAGTTTAACAATATAGTGAAATATTTTTGGTGTATTTGGACCGAAACCATAAAGAGTAATTTAATAGACAATTCGTGGTACACAATTTTTACGAGTTTGTGCTTTAGTAATTCGCGAATTTAAAATACAAATAAATTTTGAACAGTAAAGCATTTAAAATCCCTGCTGTAAAAATTTATAATCTATAATTTAAAATATTAAGATGAAAAATCGAGCCCCGGGGACGCAAATCCGACTCTGGGAACTAAGGGTGTCTCCATTTCGTTGCACTCGAAGACTAGCGTGTACTCCATTTTGTAAATATCGACGATCGTAATCGGGAAGATCGTAATATACAGAACATTTCGAAGACCGTGTGCTACACAAATAATTAATTTGTATGAAATAAATATATACCCTTAGATTAAATATTATTAAGTGTGTAATCTTGTAACTCAGTAATTTATAGACAATATTACAGTTTGTCTGTATTTGATTCGTATGCGAGGCTGAGGCCTAAGCAGTGGATGCATGGGGGGCCTAGCATATTAGCGTACCCGTAAATATGCGGCGACGATTTTCCTTTTTGAAAATGGCTCCAGTCCTTCCGAAATCAGTATCTTGTTGGCTAAATGACCAGTGTACATCATGCTTCACATATTCACCCTGTCATTCACAATTTCACTCAATATATGCGATTTTCAGGACATAAAACAACATTTTTATAACAATACTTAGTAATAAATACTGTAATACTTTATTACATAGTAGTACACATTCACATGTATACTATCTCTTTTAAATTATTATGGAATATAAATATACATGGTGGTACTGCACTTGATTATGATATCCTTCAGAACATTTATTTCAATAACTATGGTAAGCCTACATTCCAAGACTGACATAAATACTTGATTTCATTTTCTGGTTGGTACTTTGCTAAAAAATCTGACTAATACAAAATTATTTATATTTGCATAAGCATTAAACATAATTAGTTTGCTTATTTCTTCTGTAAGTAATAATAGTAATAATAATAATAATGAAGACAATTGTTCTTTATAAACAAAGCCTGTATTAAAAAAAAATTAAATCAATAACAACACTGCTGCAGTGGTTTTTTATTTATTATTTTTAAGCAAGTTTTTGTTTTTCCATAGGCAGGCTATTCTGCTGCATTTGCGGCATTCTGAGTAGATTAGAGTTCAATGGTTGAATCCTTAAGCATCATTATATAAAGTTTTTAACATTGCACGTTCATAACCATCATTGTCTGCAAATCTGTACAGAATATGAAATTGGTGTGCCTAAAAATAAATAAAATATATTGGTTACATATAGTGTATTCAATAATATAGAGATTGGTATGCTTTTGGTATTTTTTACTAACACTAAAGCTTGAGTTATTAATTAAAATTATTACAACATGAATCAAATTGTGCTTGCGACAGCAACTTTATCAGTGTATCTCAGTCACAATGCCCGAAATAATATTTTGTGAAACAAACTACACTAGTGACTTGTTTTTTCGTCTTTTTTTTAAACAGGTTAGCGGTTTCGAGAAAATTCTCTTTGGTGCCAGGCTTAAGAAGCCCATTTCTCTTTGTGTATTCCGCTAACCTGTTTTTTTTTTTTGTACTTCATTTTCATGCGTTTTTGTATATGAACATGCCAAATTTTAATAAATAGAAAAAAGTACTGTAGTACTATTGTGTCTTCTAATCTTATGCCTGGCCCTATCCTTTGTACTATTGTGTATGTTTCATCAAATATTATAGACATCACATATGCCTATATTACAGCATTAAAATAAATCCTGGCTAGCTAGCTAGGCTGGTAATATCAGTATGATTATAGAAATTAGATGGAAATAAATACAGTAGTACACATGGTCTATCCTAAACTAACAAAGACTCAGTCTGCCTTCACTGTCAGACGCCTACTCCTAGGCTAGTACAACAATGGATCGCACCACCATGCGGCCCGCGGCTGCAGTCAATGTCACTCAGCTACGACTACCGCGTGATCACACATGCTCAAAATCTGTCTCTTCACACATGCTCAAAATATTGCCTAGAATTTTACGGCCTATAAGTATGATTACAAATTTTTGAACAGATTTGAGACAGGTCTTACCTGACTAAACTAAGATTAAACATGATAAATCAACGCTTCAAAAAAATATTGATTCCCGGGGACGCAAATCCGACTCTGGCGAAAATTGTAAATAAAAGCCTAGTCAAATCGTACCATATTTTCACTATTTCACATGCGTCAACTTCGATCGATAAATGCTTTGCGTTAACGTGGGTTTTCCCAAACAACTCCGATTGGTTCCGAAACTAGACTTATGTGGAAATGTTTTTACCATATAAGGAAGC
>NW_022699490.1:96966-99784 GCF_011630105.1 Anneissia japonica | reverse complement strand
GCTTTAGAATATAGCAGTTAATTTTTACTCAAATAATCGACCAGAAATTCAACACTGCCTTTTTGTACTTTCAACGACCATGTTGTAAGTAAATACTGCCTAGGCATAGGGATAATATAATTACAATCATGCCGAAAATCTTGCCTTCGGTCCTGCTACCCGACCTACTCGGGTTATCGATCATCAAACCCCCTGTCACAAGTGACAGGTCGGGTGACAGATTCGCTACTTACCTAAAATTTATTACACACTGCCGGCGGCCTGCGAAGGTCGCGTACTAGTGCTAGAGGCTATGTTCACACACACGGCGCTTTGGCTGGCTTAAGCCTGGCGTAGCGTACGCCTTTGTGTGTGAACTAGGCAGTGGCGTTGTTAACGCCACTCACTAGGCCCTACGCCACGTCCTTGGCGTTATTAACGCTCCCTGCAGACCCCAGATTAGCTAACACCACTGAGAGCTAACGCCAGTGATGCTTGAATGATTTCACCTCATTTCAAGAGTTTGACCAATCACGATTGCAATATAATAGCTACTTTGGTCTCTTTCATGTGCTCTCTATAAATGAAATGGTAAAGGGGTTCTTTTTCTATTGCATTTTACTTAGTTATAATGTATATGATTTGTTGATTGTGTTTTGTAAGATATTTTAACCTATTAGACTGTCTATTAAAACCTATTAAAACCTGCAACACCAACAATGCAGCTGAAAAATCAAAGTATAATTGTTCATTTCAAATACAATAACCATATTAAATAATCACTTCGAACAATTCACAGATTTAAAAGTCTTACTGATGCACTGTTAATTTTACTACAGTTAAGAACCCGTACATTATTTAAAACTATTCCCCCATAGGCCTATATTACTACTAGTTTAACGCCAGCGTTAATATAGCGAACGCCGTTTGTGTGAACACTTTGGAATTTTAATCCGTGAATTAGCTTACGCCTAGCGTAAGCTACGCCAGTCTTACGCCGTGTGTGTGTGTGTGAACATAGCCAGAGGCTTCTGGGCAAATGTTTATAAGGTTATCAACGTTAGGTGAGAGCTTAATTAATCTACAGTACCGTCTGGGATTACAACCCAGACAACCCCAGCCGCAGGAAGAATCTTTATGACACACCCTTTAATAAGTCCATATTCGTTTATCATTTTATTATTTTAACATCAATTTTATTTGAAAAATACTCTTTTATTCATATATAGTACTGTGCATTTTGCATTAAAAAATTAGGCCTATCCTTAACAATAAATAAGCATAGAGCTAGATTTATTACTCTATAGGAAAATACAGTTACAAATTTATTTATTGAAACAGCTAACTTAAAAACGATAACAAAATTTACTCACAGGATAAATTAAAAAAATGTTGTATATACAAATTGAATAAGCTACAGAAGTTGCAATGTTTTTTTTATAGGAAATTTTTATTGTTTATTATTTGTTAATTGTTGCGGTTTATATTATTAAGGGAAATCTGATAACAACCCCCTCCCTTCCCGCAACACCCTTCTAAATTCAGATCATTCACCTGAAATCATATTGTAATCTTTACCAGTCTCTCCGGTAGAAGCTATAATAGTTCGAACCTTAAATGAATTTCATTAATCTTTTAACAGCTATATATATCGTGCAGAATGTGTAATAAGCAGCTGACCAAATCGTAAACCTCTTTTTATAGTGACACCTAAACTAGCCAAGTGCAGTAGGTCTAGTATTGTTATCTCTATATTTTCTTATAGGCCTACATACTTTTTTATGTATATTTCTCAGGCTGTAATGGGACTAGATGCCCAAATGACGTGTGCATAAGTAATACAAGCATTTGTAACGGGATTAACAATTGTGGTGACTGGTCAGATGAATTAGGTTGCTACAATTGTGAGTATATAACAGCAGTACTCTTTCTTGTAGAATGATTGTCGGCACTAGGAACACATGAAGTAATAATAACTGAAATAATTATACTATGTATAATGATAAATATTGTTTTTAATAATGAGAATACTAGTAATAGGCCTAGTAATAGTGATAATAATATAATTTAATGTAATTTAGTTTATAATTTATATAACACTTCAACCGAAACGGTCTCCAAGCTCTGTAACTTGCTTCTCCCTAAGGATCTCTTCGTGCCTGAGGTACCCCGTACCGTATACCGTTACGAGCTCTCACCTGTAAACAACAGGGGCTGTATGGACTAATACACCTGGTTAACCCTCTCGTCTCGAAAGAGGTACAGAGTTCTTTAAAGTTCAATAAGCCGAATTGTGTACAGTGGGCTTGTGGTTTATAGTCCTTATCGGAGACTCAGACCTTTTATACAAACATAGCGTCTGGGTTAGAGGAGACGTGTTCCACTACCGGAACCAGGCGATTGTGCCATTTTTTTTTGTATTATGGGTGTACCTTACCTTAACCGCTCGGCATTCGGACTCACAGTACTAATAACAGCAACATTTAACATAAACGTTAAAAATATATATTAAAAATAATTATATAAAATAATATTTCCATCTGAAAAATACAAACTATTATCAGATATACTATATTTTTTTTTTTAATTAGCGTGTTAACTATTTAGAATATTTCACCATCTGTTTTGAAATTAAAAGTTTGATAATTATTCATTTTAGCATCTGTTACTGTATGTGGAATGCAACAAACTCAAGTAAGCAGTTTTCGAATTGTTGGTATTGAAGATTCACATCCGGGAGATTGGCCCTGGGTGCTTTTGTATGAGAGCTATGATAGGCCTTTCTTGTGAGAATGTAGGTAAGAATGGCCCCGGAAAAAATGGCCCCAGAAAAAATGGC
>NW_022699490.1:89573-96780 GCF_011630105.1 Anneissia japonica | reverse complement strand
GTGAGAATGTAGGTAAGAATTGCCCCGGAAAAAATGGCCCCAGAAAAAATGGCCCCGGAAAAAATGGCCCCGGAAAAAATGGCCCCGGTAAAAATGGCCCCATAAGACAGGTAGGTAAAAATGGCCCCAATGAAAAATTCGGTAATAGAAATGATATATTTATTTTTTAATCTTCAGATATTTAAATACTGTATAAGCAAGAATTGAATCAAGAAATAAAAAATGGCCCTCAATTATAAAATTCAAGAAAAAAAATTAATAATAAATAAATAAATGCTGTAAAATACCCTGTAGTGAAAATTTAAATAATAAATCAACATAAAGAATATACATATTTGAGGACTAAAATAAATTAGTTTTTAGCTCCTATGAGTAGCTCTGGGAGTAGGTCTAAGTATTTTTTTAAATTATTAATATTATTAGATATTATTACTATATTTGCGGTCAATTATTAATATTATTATTATTATTAATGGCTCTGATGGGAGGCTCTAAAACATTGATTCGGCACCAGTTTTGAACGACGAACTTGCAGGGAATGTTATAAACCGTTTTCGTGAAATTTGAAATAAAAATTTCCAATAACGTGGTGACTACCAACTACGGGGACTTTCAGAGGCCTAGCATTTCGCAGTACGTATTACTGTCATGGATAACATCAACAATAAATCTAAATTGCTAACGAGCACAAACATTTTAAAACGGAAAAAAACATGAAAAATGTTTATATTGAAAACACGTCCAAGTATTAAATATCTATTTTTTTTTTAAAGAATTGGAACCTCTGGATGGCCAGAAATGACACTCTCAAAACTGTGACAGGCATGTCACATTTTTATTTTTTTATTCCGACGACCTGTAAAATTGGGAGTGGGTGTCCTGATGTGGTTTGGGATGTATGTAATTTTGTAATCTAATACACTGTGATTGTGTAAGTGACAACTAAGTACAATTCAATTTTTTTTTTTAAAGATTTTTTATTGGTTGAGAATCTATGCTGTAGCCAATAAATAAAAGCCTTTTGTTTTGAAATTCATTATAAACAACATGTCTAAAAGACCAGGTGTTATTTATCTCTTGTTTATTTGGGAATAATCATCTATTTTATGGAATAAATACAGAGTTCCTTCATTATATTAAAGTTTTGGTTTGTTTATTTAGTTATGTAATCAGAAACTACAGTTGCACCTTATTTTATGGGAACCTTAATTTGTTTATTTGTTATTTCATTTGTTTTATGAAATGAAAATAATAATAATAATAATAATAATAATAATAATATTGACAATAAATGGTTACAATACTGTAACTTACAAAGCAACTTTTCAAAAATAGTAACATTGCATGCGTTAAAATTAATTAGTTAAATTAGTATTAGAAACTTTTTAGTAGGAATACATATATACAGTACAGTAAAATGTACAATAGTCAGCGAGTTCGTCAAACAAGGTATAAAAAAAGTCTCGCCTTGGGTAGCATCTTTTTAAAGAAAATAATTAATTTCATTTAAAAAAACAAAAGTTACTGATTGATTAAATAATTTTATTTTAAATAAGAAATGATTATGCGCAGTTAAGGTAACATAGGACAACATTTAAAGATCATTATATTAGTGCTACTGAAACTGTTAATTATTTCAAGGTTTTATCTAAGTGCAAATCCAAGTTTGATTGCTTAATTAAAGAAATGCTTTGGATCAAATAACTGAAACCTACACTTAACAAACAAACTGATTCAGTCAAAGCCAAACTGTTTATCTAGTTAATCTGCTAAGAAGGGCTAATTATTGCTTAGCTCCACTGTGACTCCACACAGTAGGCCCTATTGATATGTAAATCAATTACTTACTTCCTGTCACTGCTTGGTATTTTTGTTTTTAGTTTTTTCAATTTACTTGATCTTGAGAATGGTTCCATGATGGACCTGAAACGTCGATCTTTCTTGTCATTAAATTTTGTTTTGAGATTATGTTCTTAATTGATATTTTTAATCTATGGTCTTTTTAATTAATTTTCTTTTTTATTGGAAATTCCGTAGTGCAGAGTAAATTTATCAAAACCCATTAGGTTTACAGTAATATGAAAAAAAATTTAGTTTTTACAGTATGAAAAAAAAATTAGTTTATACAGAAATAGTATCTAAAATGATCTCAATTTCCAAAGTTAAAGCAAAAGATATAATCTAAACACACAATATTAGGCAGGATGTATTTGTTTGGAAAAGAACCCACTCTTTTGCGAAATTAAGAGGGTATCTTTGAATATTTTATCATTGAATGTTAATTCTTGCAAAAAGTAAAATGTAAATGGCAATTTGTTTGATGTTAGATTCCTTTTAATAACTAAATTATTTAAGATAAAAAAAATTGCATATATTGAATCAAGAAAATCAGTTTTAATACAGAATTTGATTATTGGGGCCATTTTTACCTACCTGTCATATGGGGCCATTTTTACCGGGGCCATTTTTTCCGGGGCCTTTTTTTCCGGGGCCATTTTTTCCGGGGCCATTTTTTCCGGGGCCATTCTTACCGTACACCTTCTTTAGCTGTGGTGCTTCTTTAATCAGCGAACGATGGGCCATAACTGCTGCTCACTGCATGTAAGATATTATTTTCACATTTTGTCTGCCCTTAAATATTAATCATTTTATTCTCATATCAACAAACTACTTAAATTTAATTCAAAAGATAATAATGTATTGAATTTTTGGTTAAAAAACTGTGAACGAAAATGTATTACGATATACTTTATTGCTTAACCATTTTTCATCGGAAATGGTCTTTTTAAAAGATACCAAAGTTGTTGTAGATACAATACAAAGCCGTAGACTATTGCAGCCGTCCAATCTATTTTTCCTAGAAATTCCTTTTCAACTTCATATATTAGTTTTAATTTCTGAAGTTGCTTGGAGTGACCTCTAAGATCGAAAGGTTTGGAGGCCTATATACATAGTGAGGATTTGCATTTTATCTGCACCTTTTCCAGTTTAGTGATATCTCGTTTTAAGATGGGGTTTCATATAACGGCACCGTCTCAAGTAATAGGTCTTATACTTGATGTATAAAGGAATAATACTTTTCTTCAGTAAATTTTGTGAAGCATCACTTGATCAATCCTAGCCGCTGCTCGCTACTAACAGGCTTTAAGTAATGCTATTAATTATTATGTGGACATATGTGGACTTACGCTTTTGAGAAAATGTAAAAATTTGCCAAATTAAACTTAAGGTACAATAATAACATAAAAACTCTACAACATAAATGTTCTCGATATAAAGTATCAAAATTTTAATAAAAACGACAAGATTCAAAAGTTAGAACATGTTCATTGTCCGACCACGAACCTAAATGTTTTCCAAACATTGCTGGATAAGTTTTTATTGAATTGCCGATAGCTAGGCCTACCCTCATGCTCTGCATTGTCTATTGTCAGTAAAATAGAGCAAGAAGTATAGATATACCCGTCATCGAACAGATTTACTAAAGTTAACTGTATATAATACAGTAAAACGTTTTTTTCGTAGATACCGGTAAGAACCAATAAAATTTGCTATGGCTAGCACTAAACAATGAAGGTGAATTATTTCATTGAAATAGAGTGAGCAAAAAATTTATTGACATTATGTAGCATATGTGGGGAGTTAATACCACTACTAACAAAAATAAATGATAAAATTACAGACAATTGCAATAACACTTGATTCATCTTAAATGTATGAAAAATATCATATCGGTACGACGGTACATGAGTATAGTATTTTTTCCTTATTAAGCACCTATTTGTCCTGTCTCTTATACACATCTTTTTCGAGATATTGAAAAATATGGGGCGTGGTTCTTCAAGATGTGCAAACGCAATTTACCTCAAATTTGAAAGCTTATAACTCGAGATTGGTTATAGCTATCAGAGTCAAACTTGGTATTCTAACATAGTTGTTGCCATATTTCACAAATATCGCCTTAGATTAACAGTTATCCCTTCACTTTTGAAGTTATCTGCACTCAAATTAGACGATGCAAATTTTTTTGTGATTTTCAAGGTCACCTTGCTTCCATTTGAATGGGTATATACCCCTCATATAACAGGTGTATTATCTAAGTGTAGTTGTCTCTAGCCACTTGAAAGCGCAGGCTGATCAAATCAATTAAGATTGAATGGTATATATTCAAAGTTGGGACCAGATCTATAAAAGTGAAAAAATGCCTATGTTTCTCAACAACAGATCGTCTTGTGGAAAGTTAAAATCTTTTCTTAAATTTACCCCAGTTAACCAGATATATTGGATCTACCTATAAACTAAATTTCAGGTTTAGTACTCAGCTCTTTCATGGTTAGATACTATGTTGAAAACTACACAATAACATAATCGGAAATCACGAAGGTTTTTGAGAGTTGAGTCATTCTATGCCAACTCAACAAATGCATTACACCAGGATCATAGATTTCTAAATTTTGTTTTATTGCTAACTGCATGTACCATTACATAATGTCACGTTTTCTAGCGTTTGACTTGAAATAAACTTTTTTTTGCAATAATCATAGTTATTATCAAGAAATAGTTATTATCAAGTTAATAATCAAGAAATGACAAAAAATGTGTTTAGAAAACGTTTTGATAACTAGACGAAAGTGAATTGCAAAAAGTATACCTCCGTCACATACCCTATATAATATGCAAGTTAGCTTGATTATACATATTATTTGGGGACATAATTTATAGGGCATCCGTATCTTGACAACCGCTGGTCGTATAAGTTAATTTTCTTTCAAAATATTCAGTAGGTCTATATACATGTTTCTATTTCTTCCAATGAGATATATTTCCAAAAATAACATAACCTTTGACACATAATGTACTCCTCCTTTAATCTTTAATTTTTAACCCCTCGCGGAGACATTTAGAAAAATTGCTCTTCTGCTCTGTTTTTGTTGTTCGTACGCCTTTTAAATCAAACGCTCAAAATGTCATGCTTCTTTCACAAAATGCGCGGTTTGGCAATTTTTTTTAGGCCTTTTCTCATACATTCCAAGTTAAAAGAAAATTATTACAATTGTGGGCGAAGAGGTCATGTTTTGTTGTTACATTTGTGGGCGTTACCACGTGATCGTTATTACAATTGTGGGCGCTGTTTGTTACATTTGTGGGTGCTGGTTGTTATATTTGTGGGCGCTGGTTGTTACATATGTGGGCATTATTACATTTTGTGGGCGGTGTGCTGTTACATTTGTGGGAGTTGTTACAATTGTGGGTGTTTTCACATTTGTGGGTGCAACACACGCCTTCCAAAAAAGCTAGCCCCTCAAGACGTTCCTCATTAGAAATCTATATAGCAACAAAGTACGCTCATGTAGTTAAAAATCACATCATTTCATATTATCGTGCAAGCTGAAGACTTTTCTTTCCCTTCATGACCTCAACCAGCTTTTCCATACTTCAATGGCCTACACTTGATTGGTGGCTAGAAATACAAATGTGCATTTTAAAAGTTAGGCTCTCGGTGTATTTTTGTTACGTTGACGACTTTTTTTAAAAAAGGCAAACAAAATATATATCTTAACTTTAGGCTAATTAATAACTGTACGTAATCATTATAAAAACAACTGTTTAAGTAGGAAGTGGATAATTATTATTTAGTCACTGTAATCAGAATGCGAATGTTAGCTTAAAGTCAAATCAAAATTCGAATGGGTGTACACCCTCCAATTTTGTATTTCTTATCTGCATTCTATAAAATAGTGTTACAAACTGCATCAATCAATTCCCACAAAAGTGTAAACACGATGTTTCACGAACAACATTAACAAACAAACAGCTTACGCATGCGCAAGTTTCTCAGATTGCATGTATTTCACCATAATTGACGAATACTCTTTAGTTTATCGAAAATGAAATTTTGTACATTGCTTCAGTCGTCCTTCCATTTGAATAAGCATACCAGTAAGACGTTTTGGTAACAACATCATCATCATTACTCCAAACAATTTACTTCAGTACTTCGATAGCTGTATCACTCAGGTGATTCGCCCTAAACAATGCATTATTTTTACAAGGTACCAATCTGCAAGATAGAAGTGTTTTCCTGCTGAGTATCGAAGAATGTCGCAGTCTATACCCCGAGTATAACGTAACTGACAATATGATTTGTGCTATGTATACTTCTAGCCTTGTACTCGCTTTATTCGTAAGTTATTTTTCATATTACTTGTGATCACATAGATATTCAAATGCCATTTTATATATTTACATTATTATGAATAACGTTTTTGAATAAGAATGGAGATGTTTGAAATTATAAATAAAAGAGGAATAAACATGTTTTAATAATATTTTATTTACATACGATCAGATTTATTTACAGCCCCAGTTCCGGTTTTTTTTTCAATTTGTGATGAAGATGATAATAACAAAAATAATAACAATATCAATAAGTCTAATGATAAGCAAGTAATAATAACAGCAATTACAATAACAGTCACAATTATGATTTAAATGATAGTAATGATGATGAAAAAAAAGACGGCGATGTTACAAATAAAGATGATGCTTATATTATTATTTTTTATATAATCGTATTAGGCGTAATAATAATAATAAAAATAATAATAATAATAATAATAATTATTATTATTATTATTATTATTATTACATTGATATGCTAATATTCGATTCAATACGTTACCGACAGAATGAAAAAGGTGGTCCTTTGATGTGCGAGTCAGATGATGGTACCTGGAACCTTGTCGGTGTCAAAAGCTTTGAAGTAGGATTCATGGCTGGAGTATATATTAAAGTGTCTAAATATGCAGAATTCATTCAGCAGACAATAAGTAAGTTTATTTGTGAATAATTATATTATATGAACATCTGAAAAACAAACTTTATAATACATTTAAAACAAGCTTGCAGAGGGAAAAGTGAATATGTTGTAAAACTGAATTTTTTAAAGACACAAAAATGGTGTTTTACAAAAAAAAACCCCTCAGAAGTGGCATACAGTAACGGTATAACCCCAACATATGTTTGAATATTAAGAAACTGTGGAAAGGAGGAATAACCACCCCTTTATATACCTTTATCCAACAGTTTTTTAATATATATAAAAAAGACTCATTGTATGTCATTATCCGTTCCCGAAATGTCATGATCAATTATTTTTTCCCTCTGCATTCTGGGTGTAAACAAAAAGTTAATACCACTTATATAT
>NW_022699490.1:87329-89368 GCF_011630105.1 Anneissia japonica | reverse complement strand
AGTGAAATAAATGTAAAAACAATGAAAAAACGATCAACAATCATTGAAGGTTGACTTGCGGAACACAAATTCTTAAAATATAGAATATAACAAAATAAAACCGATATTTCGATAGCTCCTGCTATCTATATCAACGTAAAAGCGAGGAAATTTGGGAGATCTTACAGATACAAAAATAATAATAAATGATATTAACCAATCGGAACCAAGTTAAAGATACAAATAGTTGATTGGACTACAAAATACATGTTAAGTAAATGAACGAATTAATTACAAATAAATAATTATAATTATGTCGGCAAAATAGTATTGATTATGTAAGCGATAGTATATTTGCGGTGCTATTGAGCCAGCTTAATTCTACGACTTTAATTGCGAGGGAATATAAAAATAAAAAACTCAAACGAAAATGAAACGATTGTTTTCGTTGACATAATACACATACAATTCATCCAAGACGAATATTTCTGACACGCCCGTGTCTTTCTTCAGCGTTTACCTGTATGAATGAAAAATACAGAAAAGATCAAAATTAAAAAAAAAACTGTAATTAACCAAGATAAATCCTAAGATAATAGCCACGCAGTTAGTACTAAACTGAACTAAACTTTATTGGAACATTTTTGTATCAGTGGCACACACCATGGACCTATTAGGCGCGCACCATCTGGTGGTGCATTCAAATAATAAGCAATATTTCACAAAATACAAAGAAAAATTATACAAAAAAAAATCTAAAATGATAGAACAGTGAAAATCAATGAGTACAATGGAAGGAATATTCCATGACCAAGAGATGGGCTGCACAACTCGACAAGGCGGAGCCTAGCCGAATGGATCACTTCAAATTTCAGTGAATTACTCAGCCACTGCACTAACACGATGTACGAATGACCACGGTAAAAATGACCCAGGAAAAAATGGCCCGGTAAAAAGGGCCCCGGCAAAAATGGCCCCAAATGACAGGTAGGTAAAAATGGCCCCCAATAATATAATTCTGTACTAAAACTGATTTTTTAAAATCATTATATACATTTTTAACTGAAATAATTTAGTTTTTAAAAGTAATCTAACATCAAATGATTTGCCATTTATATTTCACTTATTGCAGGAATTACATATTCAAAGATAAAATATTTAAAGATAAAAAAAGCAATGAATAACAGTTTGTATTGTTTTCCATTTAAATGTTAAAAAATAGCACCAACATAATCAATAAATCAACATAAATCATGCATTTATTAATACTAAAATATTTTATTTCTTTCAATCCGGGTTTTGGTAAACCCCACAAACAATGGGTTGATATGAACATTAAATTATTATTTTTTTTTTTATTTAAGAATATCAAAGTCCTACAATCATAATTAACGGGTTTGGTTGGGGTTCGCAGTGTGTTTCGAGGTTTGTGGTGTATTTGTAAGTATTTGTTCACAAAATAATTTAACATTTTAACCAAAAAATAGGTCCTTATAAATGTAATAAATATTCTTATTGATGTACCAAGTGAGTCAATCACAATTGAATTGTTAAGTTTTCTACAATGTGTTTTGAGAGGTTAGCAATACAATTTAATCCTACCATAATTACCCTACCCTCACATAATTACACACCATTTTAATTCTTAGTATAATTACCATACTTACTTAACTATGTATATATAGTATATCGCAGTTTACATTATTTAGTATAGTTTTGAAAATAATAAATTGAAAAAAACAAATGGCCACTGGTTTTTGAGCCAGTAGTAGGTACTTGGATTTAGTTACCTTTCTTTTATAATTTATATATAATTTAACAGTGTTAACGGCTATCTTGATTTATATTACATGCAACTATTTGTTTCTAGCCGTAGCCATTGTGTAATGGAGTGCATCTGGTGGTATTTGAATCTGTTCAACCATGAAGCCTCCGTGGTCTAATGGTTATGACGCTCGCTTTGACAGCGAGAGGTCGCAGGTTCAAGTCCCACCAGAGGCATTTTATTACACAATTTCTTTATTCATTTATTTACAGGACTACATTCGTTGAGAGCTATG
>NW_022699490.1:59256-81658 GCF_011630105.1 Anneissia japonica | reverse complement strand
TAGGTATAACATCAAGTAACAACCTAAGGCTGCCAGTTGTCTGATGACCGCCATAGGGCGCGAAACTCAGAGTAACAACCAAGCCACAAGAAAACATTGCGGAATACATTATACTATATATATATATATATATATATATATATATATATATATATGTGTATATATTATCCATTATTTGGATTGTTTCTTAATTCAATGATTTCGCTTTACAGATTTGATTGACCAGCGTGAAATAGAAGAGCCTGTTGATATGATGATGAGTTGTTCCAACCATGAAACTTGTCAAGGTAGATGTGGAACCTCCTTTTTCGAGTCATTGTGCCACTGCGACTCGCATTGTGAGCTTTATGGAGATTGCTGTTACGATTACTGGAAACATTGCACCGACAATAAAAAATCTCTGAACTCTTCTATCGCGTTATGGAACCGTACTGTTTGTAAATATAATTCGTACTACCTAATTTCCAAATGTAGTCTAAAAGCAATTGATGAAGACGTTCGCAAAAAATGTGAACAACCAAATCAAGACGATTTTCTTCTTAATATTCCAGTCAGTGACGCTTCTAATTTAGGTTATTTAAACTTATATTGTGCTTTATGTAATGGGGTAGCCATGTCGGATGTTGTAGCATGGAAAGTTACTTTTAATTGCATTGACTCTCTATATCCGTTCCGAGGAATAGGGATATTCAAATCACAAAATATACCAACGATGACTGCAACAATTCCAAGTGGTTTAAAAAATGTTCTCTCAATTGATTGTCCATTTTCTTACTATTATGAATATGAACCACTTAAAAATTATAGTAAGAGATATTGCCCTAGTTATCCCGGTAAAAAATATTGCCCATCTGACTTTTCAGATACTGAACTAGCAAATAAATGCAAGACATACATTGCAACGGTGTATGACCGATTATCTACGGAGAAGTTTGCAAACACACATTGCGCACGTTGCCACGGTATAAGCCGAAAGCAAAACGCTTGTAATTGTGTAGTTTGTACATCAGAGCATAGCATATTTTCTAAAATCAGTGTCACACCCATAACTATTTTACTAGACTTTTCTTCAGGTTCAACCATAAGTGTAGAATCACCACTGTTGAAATTTACCACTTCGGGAGTAGATTGCGATTCTGGTCGAGTCTTTAATCCTTTTATTGGAGAATCTGGCGAATGCATCACAATCATTTGCCAAAAAGACGAGCTCCTTACAGAGAATGGCTGCATAAAAAAAAATGATATTCAAATGCATGCACCTGCACAATTTCAAATACATCCTGGATACTCTAGTACACTCCTATGTTTATGTAATCATGATAGCAGAATCCAGTTACGATACAACTTTCTTAATAACTTTACCAACAATGATGTTTTGACTAGGTTCACGTCATGGATACACTTTCAAAATGTATCATTCGATTTGTATAGTTCTGTTAAACCTCCAATAATGTATACAATATATTTCAATACGTCACATTGTGACGTGTTGGAAAATATTACCCAAATAATCTATCAACAGATCAATAGCGAGAATAGACATTTGTTGGAAAATATCACAATACTTCAGGCGTGTATAAATACAAAAAACAATATGACGCCACACAATGATTACGAAAATTGTAATGATCTAGATTTAAATGTGGATATGGTAAATATCGAGAAAATGAATGAATCAGTAACAGTGGCAGACGAAAATAAAACTTTCACAATATCAGAAAGTGATTATCGAGTGGAAATGACGTTTAATATCGAAAGCGAACCAGCAAAGCCGATTAAAGTCAGCATATCAAATTGTCTTGATCGTTCACGTGACCCAACATGTCCACTCATTGCTCTGAACATCAACGATTTTGAAGTCATAGAAAATACAATTTGGATGTACAAGCTGAACGGTCGTCAGTTTACAATTGATGAGATTGCAGTATTTTCTAATGACTCTGTTTATGTCTGCTCTTTCTTTTCTCAAAACGGAACGCATACATATGTATCAACCATATTCATTTATGATAAAACCTTGCAGATTTTGAACGTCGTTGGAGTCTCTTGTTCACTTCTTGGTCTGTTTTTGACATTTATTATACGTTGCATTAAAAAAGACCTTCGGACTGTTTCTGGCAAAATTGTAATGAATATTGCGGCGGCATTGTTTCTGGCACAGCTTGGAACGTTGTTTGCAAAAACTTTAGTTGAATCCGAGATAGGGTGTGTTGCTCTGGCTGCACTTTTGCATTATCTGTGGTTGGTGGTATTTATGTGGATGTTTATAATGTCATTAGTATTGTTCAAATCGTTCCGTTCTTTAAAATCAGCTGTAGAGCATCGCAGTGGAAAACAATCTATTACAATGCCTTTCTTTTGTTGTTGGGGTCTTCCCGTTTTGGTTGTCGCTGCCGCTATGACTCTTCATATTTGGGAATACGCACCTATCAAATTCTCTTACGGTGACGAAACAGTTTGTTGGATACGCGATGAGTTTGCTGCCTTCATGTTCTTAGGTATTCCCATGGCAACGATCCTTGCTTTAAACAGCATTATGTTTGTCGTTATAGTATGCGGGATCCACCAAACTAAAACGAGCACAAAAACGATGCGAGGAGCTTCTACAAAGAAAGATATTTCTACTAATATCATCATATTTGCAAAGGTAAATAAATGGAATGAAATGCATTATTTTTAGTCACGCATTAACGCTAAATAGCAGGTTTGTCAAAAAACAAGAGGCAGAAAGATGTAATTTAAAGCTTTATTAAAAAAATAAATGAAAAGCACCAAAAAACAGTTGAGTGCATAAATATAATTGATAATAATGGGCTATCAAAAGAGGAAACATGTGGTAGAAAAATATATGAATTTAGGTATATAAATAAATGTGAAAAGACAGAGAACATAATATGAATTACAAAATGGATTAAAAGCATAGGAAATTAGCTTGATTCTAATGGTTATGACGCTCGCCTTTACAGGGAGAGCTCGCAGGTTCGAGACGCGCCAGAGGCATTTTATTACACAATTTATTTATTCATTTATATACAAGGCTACGTTCGTTGATAGCAATGCTACACGATATATTATCATGTCCTTTATTCTAACACTGTATTTAACTTTATTTTATGATTATTATATAATTTAACAGTGTTAACGGATATCTTGATTTATATTATACGCAACTATATTTTTGTAGCCGTAATTTTTGTGTAATGGAGTGTATAAAGTGTATCTGGTGGTATCTGAATCTCTTCAACATTGAATCCTCTCTGTGGTCTAATGCTTATGACGCTCGCCTTGACAGCGAGAGGTCGCAGGTTCGAGTCCCGCCAGAGGCATTTTATTACACAATTTCTTTATTCATTTATTTACAAGACTACGTTCGTTGAGAGCCGTAATTATCGTGCAGTGGAGTGTATCTGGTATAAATATATATGTATATATGTATATGAATATTTTTTGTTTCTTAAAAATAATTTACATTAAATTTCTATTATTCTTTTTTACATCTCAGATTTCGTGCATTATGGGATTGACTTGGATCTTTGGGTTTCTTGCTTCATTCGTCGACGAACCATTCCTTTGGTATATCTTCGTGATATTGAATAGTTTCCAAGGAGTGTTCATATTCATATCATTCAATTCAACACTTGTGGCGGCGCTGTTCAGAAGAAAGCAAAGAAAGCAAGCCACTAATATCACCAATACGTAATAGTCTGTGATTTCTGGACTACTAGTGTCCACATTTACTTAATCAGCATTATGTTAAGCATGTTTCAGAAACATTTTGTGCAAGTTAAGATCTTTACAGTCTACTTTGTTTCTTCGATCCTTCTGTGATAAATATTACCACGTGTAAAATTTTATCGAATGAAACATATTAAAATAGAAAGAAATTAAAATAATCGCACATTTACATGAAGAGATTATAAATGATTCCTTTTGATAACTGTATTTATGGCTCTACAAAACGATGTTATAATGTAAGTAATCTTGTTTAGGTTAGGCTTATGAACTTGGTGAACTAACAAAAATAGTATTTACAGATAAACACTTAATGGCAACTAGCCTTGCCTAAGCTAAATGCTAAATGTTGATGAGGTCTTACTTTCATTCAGACTCCTAAAACAAAACGACGATGTCTTTAAAGGTATAATGTTTATTTATTTTTGTGCTAAAAGAATATCGTGGTGCCATGTTAAGGTTTCTTTTCTAAGAAGAAATAACAACTTGAAAGACGATTAAGTTAGAAAAGCGGGATCGACTTAGTGATAGTTCGTAAGAGGCTATTTATATAAACTATGCGGACGAAATATTTGTACATTTTTTATTTAAATTTAGGTATCGAAAGTTCGTCACTTTGGATAAACAATTCTATTGTGTAGCTACCGTCGTTGGTACAGTATTCAATAAGCTATTGTAAAAGGTCTATTCCATTGTTTTTGGTATACACTAAATATTATACAGGAATTTCGATGTGTCACAGTAATGGTTATGTTTTATATACCAGAAATGTGTGGTAACTATAATTTTAATTGTGATTATAATCAAATTTGAACAAAAAAAATCAAACATTCAATTAACCATTAAACAACTATTTAATGATCAGAAAGTTATCTTCTCCCATTATTATTACTTTAATTGGGGAGGGAAATTTTTATATCTAAATCTGATATAATATTAAATTTATCTACAGTACATTTATGTACATAAGGCCAATTAAAAAAAATTACTAGTTACTCATCCTCTTGTGCATCCATTTCTCTGCCAGATGTGTATAAGAGACAGTATATATATATATATATATATATAGGCAGTCAAACATCTGATGGTTTACATAATCAACTATTGAGTTACAAATGTATTTTTAATAATAGCATTATCAATATTTTCAAAAATTACTATTGTTATTTTATTTTTATTAATCCAAAACAAACATAGGCCTACTAGATTAGTTGCTTCGGTCGACATAAGAAGAATTATATCCAAACAGGCGCATACATATTTCAATGGAATTTGGGAACTTTCTTCTGATTGGTGTACAATTATAGAGTTAGAATGTATTTTTAATAATAGCATTATTATCAATATTTTCAAACGCCACTATTGTTATATTATTTTTATTAATGCAAAACAAACATACTTAATTAGTAATGACAAGCAGTGCTTTGTGGGTCAACTTAATTCAAAGAAACAGCATCAACGGTACTAACTACTAACATAGAAAGAAATAAGAGGCAAGTACAGTAAACATCAAAAAACCAGTTACAATATAATTGTATTGTTTGAATAACAATATAAATCCATCTGCGTTGGCAGACAAAATATATAAACAAACGAGATATAACTGTTTGTTAAATATAAAAATGGTTGAACAATGGTGAAATGTAAAATGATAAATATACAAAATGTTAATATGTAATTTATTAATATACATTACATTGATTTAATGAACAAATACTATAACTAAAATACCGATAATATTTACATATTTAACAATTATTTACAAGGTAATACACTTAAGTTTACATTCTCTTGACAGCCTACATCAACGGTCACAAATCATTATCATCATCAAATCAGTTAATGAAAATAAAATTTAGGGGAACGAACGAAAATAAAATTTCAAATGGAGATAAAATAACACAATTAAACGAAGTCTTAATTATTATAATGAAGTTTTTACATATTCACGTAAGAAGTGAAGTACGCAATCAACCTTATAGACTGGTTTGTGCGCATTCGCTTGGACAAGGATATACGTTATGATAAAATTGAACTAAACTTAAACTTTGATGGATCATTATAGACGAATGTTTGTACATATCCGGTAGGCTAATATTATAATAAACATATTAAAAAATAACATAAAGATGTGTACAATAATTACATGTACATTATAATCTAATTAGTAAAATGACATTATTTCACATATCCAATAAATACAGAACATCCAAAATGCTTTGCTAAGAAATTTATATAATAGGCAGAGACACGTTTGTGATACACCAAATCTGACCTCAACATCATCTCACCGTGGTTTCAAAAGTTCGTTAATACTAAACTTCAGGCAGTTGTAGCTCATGGGCGTCTGTATTGATGATGTCTTGATTTGTCTTGTCTTCGACACAAATGTTTTTCGAGTTGGTCCTGCTGATGAGCTGTGAAGATGTATTACATTAGCTGCACGTGTCATGACGTTAGTTGGTAATCGTGACGTTGTTCTCATCCATTTTCTGTATGTGTCAGAAGTGACCGGATACTCTTCTAATTCAAAGACGACTGTGCAGGGTAATTCGTGCTGCCAGCCATCCACTAGGCGATATTGGTATCTTCCCATTTTTACAATGTAGGGAGATTCGGTGAGAACACGACGAATGTTCTTCTTTGCGTTAATTGAATGAGCCTTTCTATGGCTAATGTTGCAGATTATAAGAAACAGGTCCCGGACACAACCAATGTGATTTGGACGTTTAAGTAAAGAGGTGACTACCAGTTCCTTGAAAGATAAAATATCTTTCACACACGACTTTCGAATCTTTTCGTAAGGCATGTTTGTTACTAGAGTTACTAGTTAATGTGACCAAGTTGTTCTGATCATGTGGTATTTATATCATGGAACACTATTGTATGGCCAACTTCAAAGAAAAATATATTTCTACCTAATACACCCACCGATTCGATTGAATAGGGCCTAATCATTGGCCAACGCCCGTTATATGAATAATACACACCGCTACATAGCGATCGGTCTATAACACGTGCTACAACATAGCTAAATAACTGTGCGGCGTGTTTATAACGGCGGCGAGTACAAAGAATAACAGCTTCCTTTCAATGATGTTCTGTCATATATAGTAATAGAGAAAAGTTAAAATACGTTAACCGGTTTAAGAATTTATACTTTCTCTGCCTTAAAGAAGAAAGAATGTCTGCGTTGAAAAATATACCCAAAAAATAGATTTAGTTGTTCAATTTACAGAAGGTCCAAATTTATGTACTGACAGTTTATAAACCCCCAAATACAAGAAACCTAGTCATTTTATTTATAATGTTTACACACTTTAAATAGACCCAGAGAAGCAATATTCATTCGGAATTTCACTCAATATTAAAATATTATAGGCTTTTCTGCACTTTTGATAATTTATTTTAAGTTATCGCGTTAAAAAAATGTTATTAATATTATTATTATTATTATTGATATTAATATTATTATTAACAATAATAATAATAATAATAATAATAATATTATTATTAACAATAATAATAATAATTATTATTATTATTATTATTATTATTATCATCATTATTATTATTATAATAATGATGATAATAATAATAATAATTATTATTATTATTATTATCATTATTATTATTATTATTATTATTATGTCACGTGTTTTTTTTAAAATAAAAATAATTTGATAGTTTGGACAGGGATTAAATCAATGCATTTATTTAAATTCAAAGCTTACGTTCCTTGTAAATAATCAGCACGATATTATAATTTCTGGTGTGTCCTAAAACTAGATGAAAATATTAAAGTAAAAATATGTGGAGGTCAAGTTATTATTTGTAAAATAAAGAGGGAGAAAAACAATATATTTATTATTATTATTATTTTTTTAATGTGCTGTAACTTGATATTTAATATTCCGTTCTTTTATCCTATAGCATTTAAAGCACAGTAACGGGTCTGTTTTATAATTAAGTAATTAGTCAGTTCGGAAAATCAGTTTTTAATATAATAAATGATACAGATAATGATATTACTATGCAAAGCACATCCGTTGAAGCTGCTGTCATATTAACAGAGTTTAGTATATACATATCTATATTTGTTCAACTTTATTCACAAAGAGCTGAAATATTGCCAAAGAGCGAAAGAATGACTTTCACTAATTGACAAGCACACACACGAAAAATATGACATTAAGGGTTTCAAAATCTTATTTAATCGATTTAGGAGTCTACTAATATGTAAAAAAATACATATACATTTTTTTTCTCCCTGACGAATTGTGGTTTTCCTCTTCGACGAGGTGGGGGGGAAGCTCTCCCCGACGGGTGTGTCCGCTGGTGCGCCACCACTGCCTTAGGCCCGGTGTACGCATTTGGCTCACGTGCATTTTAAAGAACCAGTACATCCTAAGAGAAATGTAGGTTTTACCCCGGTATTCTGGTCTAATTCAGTCCCATGTCGTTTAATGGATATGCCACGTAGGATAATGATTAAGTTCAGCTGAGTGGTTGGCATATCCTAGGCTTGCGCCTAAAGAAATGAAATAGACAAAAAAATATATTTCTGTTACAATACAATACAATATCTGAAGTATTTTTGGATCAACCAAGGCAAGCCTTTGCTTCTAAGTTCGATATTTAAAGAATAATATGTTATGATATGATACAAATATAATACTAAAGATAATGATGATGAAAATGATGATGGTTGTTCTTGCTACCAGTAAACATATTTGCAAGAAATCCTAAGCTTTTCTAGTGGGAAAAGTTGGAAAAACGACAGTTTGAAATATAAATATTTCAGAATTTCCCTAAAAGTGATGAGGAAGAGAGGTGTTAAACTAATAATTTTTTATGGGCCTTAAAACTCAAGGGACCGAGCAGGAATAAAAAATGCAATTCTGTGACTTCAAATATATTTTCTTTAAAAAACTATTTAAAAAAATAAATAAATAAACCAGTTTTTATACAATATTTACTACAGTATTACATAGAACAAAACAGTCCCTCCCTCATCGATAAAAACAAAAGCGTAATCTATAATCGTTCCGATTAAAAAAAAAACAAAACAAAAAAACCCCGCTCTCCCTTATCAATTAAAAAAAAAAGAGTGATATCAAATATTTTTTTCTATGTGTGCCTCATGAAAGGGATGTCATCCAACTGAGAATAAGAACAATTAAATAAACACGATTTTTGATAACCAGTAGGTTAGGCCTAGGGTAGGCCTAGGCTAGGCCCTATCCTATGCCTAATCAATAATACTGTATCCAGCTATCGATCCAAGATCGATCACACCATCAATTTCGATTTTACAGCAAATTTTAGACTGCGGCAGTGCCGATAGAAAACTGCAGTTTTTCCCGCATTGCGGCAGTGCCGATAGAAGACAGAAGCTTTTTTGGCACTGCGGCAGTGCCGATAGAAACAGGAGCTTTTTTGCACTGCGGCAGTGCCGATAAAAAACAGGAGCTTTTTTTTTGGCACTGCGGCAGTGCCGATAGAAAACAGCACATTTATGGCACTGCGGCAGTGCCGATAGAAAACAGGAGCTTTTTTGGCACTACGGCAGTGACAAAATGACACGGCGGCAGTGCCGATAGCCACTACCCATATCGTAATACAATGTCAAAGATCATACGTCGTTAATTCTAATAAAATGTTTTATTACTATGTACCTTTCATGTATATCATCACATTTTATTTCTATGATATTTTCAAATTTGTGTATCTATATCTTATAAAACCCCTCTAGCTATCTGTTCGAAACTCTTTATTTTCTAGAGTAAGAATTTTATTTATCCTATAATTTTCAATTAAAATATTTATAAAACTTTGTAAATATTTGATTTATCCCATAATTTTCAATTAAAATATTTATAAAGCTTTGTCATTATTTATTGGTAATTGCTTTAGATCATTCCTGATGATGACATAATTAACGTCGAAATATTGAATCCCTAATAATAATAATAATAGTTGAATTTGTAGAGCGCATCATGCGAAAAAGCCTCTATGCGCGTGATTGAGCTCTTTGATTTGGACATTTTGAGAAAAAAGAAAGTTGAAGTTGTTTTATGAAACTAAAAAAAAACCTACTCCTTAAACTAAGGCATGGTTGGCCGTTGGCTCCGAGGAGTTCATCCGCCCTTTGTTCAGCTGGTTTTTTTTCGTGCTGCTGGGTGTCCATCCACCCTCCCATTGGCGGCCGCTAAAGACCACCAGATGGGGTTGTCGGAATTAGTCGCCGACGACTCGACCGGATGCAGTTTATAACGTCGTGCCCAGGACACTATAATCCTAATCTAAACTTACATACACTAAAATAAACCAACTTAAATAATTGGTTGAACTATTCCCATAATTAATAAATGAAGGTTTCGGGTCAGAGGTCGGCAAATCAACAAAACAGGAATTTCTTGAGCTTTGACTTGAATATATTTAAACTTGTAGATTCTCTTAAGTCAGATGGTAACTGGTTCCAGAGGATAGGTGCAGCAACACTGAAGGCTCTATCACCATATTATTTCAACCTAGAAGAGCGTCTGGTAAGTACATAACTGCTAGTTGACGATCGCAGTGACCGGCCGTATACATGACATCGACCGAAGATTTAGCATGTCGCTTATGTACACAGGTGAAAGACCGTGAAGAGCTTTGTATGTTATGAGATTTATCTTAAAAACTATCTTTTGTTTGACAGGAAGCCAGTGAAGTCGGTTCAGAATAGGAGTAATATGATGAAAACGTGGAGTTCCTGAGATAAGTCTTGCAGACATATTTTGCGCACGCTGCAATTTTGAGATTAATTTATCAGGAATGCCATATAGAATGCTGTTGCAATAGTCCAACCTACAAGTGATGAATGCATGAACAATCTTAATAAGTGCTTGTTCGGTAAAAAGGTGGCGAATTCGCCTGATATTTCGTCCCTGAAATGCTATAGATTTATAAATGCTGTTAACATGTTTCTCCATGTCCATGTTAGAATCAAATAAAATTCCAAGATTCTTTACTGCAGTAGATGGAGTAACGTCAACATCATCACCAACTGCAGGGACGTAGCCAGGATCCAAAACAAATCTGTACGGTATCTGGGCTATTGACACACGCACTGTGCAGTATCATCCTTGTGTCAGCTTCCTCATGGTTGCAAAATAGATTTGGCACAGGTAGCACCTCTACTGCAACGCCGTTGTTTTGAATAACATGACATTCATTGCTATGCGCCACGAAAAAATGGACATCAGAAAGAATCTCCCTTTCACACATTCTCCATCTTACAAAAAAGAAGTCGACAAGTCATCGTAATCATCATCATCATCATCATCATCATCGTTGTTAACAATATGAACCTTTAATATTGTTACTATATAATATATATTTATATGTACAGTATCTGTCTCTTATACACATCTAGATGTGTATAAGAGACATGCTTAAAACATTCTTTATCCAGAATAGTCATAATCACGAAAAATGTACAAGAAAAACCAGATCACATTCTGAAAACAAACAGCAGTCACTAAGACATACATCAGGAGCCGACTCGATGGAGTTTAATGTCATACCCAGGGAAGGGAACAGATCTGTTTTGAAAGGTGGAGGGGGAGGGCATTTTGTGAGTCGACACCCACCTCAGCCCCACAATGGTTGGAGCTGAGGTGAGAAAATTTGAGGAAATAATACCTCTAGATGGCCAGAAATGACACTTTTAGTAAAATTCATCATCATCACATCACCATTAGTCAAAATGAAGCGCCAAAAAAAATTCTCATGATCTTTTATCAGCGATTTTTGACAACCATAGAGATCTTATTAATGTATGTGTGTATTCCATAGAAAACAAAGCTTAAAACATTGTCTTTGAGTATGTACTTTACATAGGCCTACTTCAAAAACGTGATTTCACAACCACCTCAGCCCCACCATGGCTGGGGCTCAGGTGAGAAAATTTAAGGAAATAGTACCTCTCGAGATGGCTGGAAATGACACTTTTATATAGTAAAATTCATCATCATCACATTACCATTATAGTCAAAATGAAACGCCAACAAATTTCTCATGATCTTTTATCAGGGATATACTTAATATCTAGGACAACTTAGGCCTAATTATAGCTTACTAAGCTTTATACTATATTATGATCAACAAATCACAACTTTTTTCGCATTTAGCACAATTTTCTTCACTTTTTATTGTTATTAATATTAATATCAATTATTACTATCGTCATCATCATCATTGTTATTATTATTATTACTATTAGTAGTAGTATTATTAAACAAACATTTAAAGAAACTTACAAAAGGATAAAAACGAAATTGAACCACAGTATCGCATTTCTATCTTAAAAGACCTGGCCTGAGATTTATGGATTTAAGATTTTTTTTAATCACGCTTAGGCCTTTGTGTTCTATTAGGCCTATGTATAACGTGTACTGATGCATATTTACATGTTTAGAAGTATTCATTTTGAGTGATCCCAGGAAAGAATTTGTATTGGCTCAAGAATAAGCTTTAAAATTTTAACACTCTGTACAAGGGGGGGGAGCCGCGGCTCCCACGGCTCCCCCCCTGGATACGTACCTGACCAACTGTAATTCTGTCAATAATCGGAATGCTGCTTCTACGTTTAGAATGAATGTACAAGACCTGTGTCTTATCAACATTTAAACAGAGCATATTGTTTTCGAGCCATGTGTTGACTTCTTTGATACAAGTCTGTAATGTCGTGACCTACACGATGGAGTTCATTTCGATACTTGGAGTATGTATTATAACGTTACTCCACTCGAGTATGGACATATTGCAATGGAATGCTTTTCTGCTTAATACACCAATACAAGCATTGGCCAGCGGTCTGTAGAAAATATACCGGTAATTTAACTAAGTCATGTCTGGATGAAATCTGCATCTGGCTTGACTCCAACCTGCTGAAATTAAATGAAAAAAAAAAAAAAGCGGAGTTCATGCTGATAGGTTCGAAACACAATTTATCCAAAACAGTAACTCACCACATCAAGATTGGTGAAACTCTAATCAAACGATCACCCACCTGTAAAAATCTTGGCGTTCTTTTTGACAATAGGCCTACCGTTTCAATGGTTTTCAACATATGAACGCGGTTTGTAGATCTGCTCGTAGATTATAGATTTTCCCTTCATAATATACGGTAAGTCGCATCCGAAAGAATATAAATAGTCACATTGCTGAAATACTCATTCATTCTTTCATAACTTCAAGGCTAGATAATTTTAATTCCAGGGCGTAACAGGCGGGGGAGCAGGGGGTGGTGCAGACTTCCCCCTCCCCTGGCGGTTTTTACCGTGCTGAACTAGCCGTCGTACCGGGCTGGGTAATAAGAGAAAATAAAGAGGGGAGAGGGAGGGAAAGAGAAAGAAGAGGAGGAGAAAAGGAAAGGAAAAGGGAAAAGAAAAAGAGGAGAGAAAAATAAAGACAAGAATAAAAAGGAAGATATCATAATGACCAGACTCACCCTGCAACCTCTTCTCCACTTAACTCCTTTGATCTAAGCTGCCAGGTGGCGTAGGCTAACCACAGGGGAACAAGGGGAAATATCTATCTTTGGAAAATCTTTCCCACCCCTTTATAAATGCCCTTTTCATCCCCTGAAAGTGCCTAAAAATCTCATTGTTTATTTTATTCATTCAAGGTATATTTTGTTAATAAAAACATCAAACATTGTTCATGGCAGCCAAAGGCTGAATTGACACAATTTCACACATTTAAACATTCACATTTGTTTACATTCAAAGATAAAACCATGGACCAATTAATTAATGGTAATGAAAAAAAAAATCTAAGAAATGCAAGTACCAAAAATAAACAAAAATCCACAATTTCACAAAGCCAAATCTCAATAAAAATTAACGTTAAATTGACCATCAATCAAATTAAAATCCAATGTATAACTATACTTATGCTCACAATTTACTATGTGATGATTTGTTCTTCTTCATTGACTGGTAAATCAAGAATCTGGTTACGATACCGTTAACTTCGATCTTTGGAGTATGTATGATAACGTTACTCCATTCGAGTATGGAAATATTGCAATGAAATGCTTTTCTATTTAA
This sequence comes from Anneissia japonica, assembly GCF_011630105.1. Classification (NCBI taxonomy): domain Eukaryota; kingdom Metazoa; phylum Echinodermata; class Crinoidea; order Comatulida; family Comatulidae; genus Anneissia; species Anneissia japonica. The sequence goes on along the minus strand of NW_022699490.1, from coordinate 67,826 downwards.
TACACCCATCTATTGAACAAGCATTGGCAAGTGGTCTATAGAAAATATTAATTAAATAAGTAACCTTGCGGCGTGTTTAACAGCGTCGAATACAAACGTTTCTTTCCATTTTTGCTCCGACAGAGTGGAGTAATACACAAAAGCGGGTATTGCTGAACCCGGCCAACCCCGCATACCCCGCAAACCTAAAAAAAACCAAAAAAAAAAAAAAAAAAAAAAAAAAAAAAAAAAAAAAAAAAAACACCGCAAACCCCATTCAAACCCTGTGATAATGATTGAATCACATAAGTATAGAATATTGCTAAACCCCGCAAACCCCCAAAACACAGTGCAAACCCATCGAAACCCTGTGATAGTGATTAAATCATGTAGTATAGGACTCATTTGGTATCGCAGTAAAAAAAAATATATTGTTTATCACAGGATGGTCATTATTATTATTATTATTATTATTATTATTATTATTATTATTATTATTATTATTATTATTATTATTATTATTATTATTATTATTATTATTATTGTTGTTGTTGTTGTTGTTTTGTTATTCTTGTGATGAAAACAGAACACAAACAGGTCAATGAAGGCGATATGGTTGCTAAACGAACAAACATGTAAAAATATTTGTTTAATTTGTTTTATTCCCCGACGGAATGAACTCGTGCTAGGCTTCCCCGTCGAGGATGCTATAGCCCACTCAGCCCCCATCTGGTGCCACCACTGTTTGTTCCTAAATAGGTACTTTTTCGCGACTCACGAAGCAGCGCTAGGGTTATGTTTTCCCCTCTCTTTTCATTCATTTCAAGTAGGTTCAAACGTTCGCTTGCACGTCTGAGTTTGCCAACAAACATTCATCGACAAGATGAAAGCCTGTGAAAATATTGGGGCTTGTTTTTTTCTTAAACCATCAGCCCGTTCGTTGGTACATGAAAACTGAACGGCCTGAAAATTGTATCTAAAGGCCTATGTCTATTCGTTCATCATGGAGTTTGCCTCAACTGAACGAGAGGCGGTAGCAGACTTCTTTATGAAGGATATGCATATACCCTTCATAAGTATAGAGATGCAACCAGTTATAGGAGATGCGAGAAAAGGGGTGAATGTACGGCTGGTTTAACAATGAGTATGACCATCTGAAAAATCATCCTTCTGAACACAGTCACAGACGAGATGCAATGCGAATGCTCGTCGAAGGACTAGTGTCCGAAATCCGTGCTTGTATGACAATAATTGTCTGTAAATGATTTTCCAAAATAATATTAGGCCAATAATAATAATTATGCCTACGTCTTAATACCAGTCATTATATTTTATGATTTCATAGTTTATAATTACGCTAATTTTGTTTGTCGTTATCTACATAAATCTGATTAGTTCTCAATTATATAATAGAAACAGTAATAGTTTGAAATACTTCAATTGATGATAGTGTTAAAATTGGATTATACGGGCTTACTTGTGCGAGAAATAGATATTTTAACGTGCTCACAAGTTTTTTTTTTTAATGCCTACGTCTTAATACCAGTCATTATGTTTTATGATTTCATAGTTTATAATTACGCTAATTTTGTTTGTCGTTATCTACATAAATCTGATTAGTTCTCAATCATATAATAGAAACAGTAATAGTTTGAAATACTTCAATTGATGATAGTGTTAAAATTGGATTATACGGGCCTACTTGTGCGAGAAATAGATGTTAACGTGCTCACAAGCCTAGCTAGGCCTGCTTTAATGATTTATTACAATACCAAATTCACTGAAGTCTTTAATGTATACAACGAAGCCTTGTGAAAGAAATATTGAGTTCTGGTTTAACATAATGGTTCGCTTATTCATTCTGTGGATACTGTTTCTGTTTTGGTAGGCCAGCTTTGGGCTTGAATTATATCAACCAGGGATGCATTAGATAGGTGTAGACGAGATATTAATGTATTTATATTACTGAATACCACCGATACCATTCACAATTATCAATGTCACAATTAAATGTCTTGACCAACACTTCCAAGGTAAGCAAATTTAGTTTGTCGGAAGAATTAATTTTATTGTTGAATTTGTCCAGAGAAGATATAATAGGCCTATGTGGATTTAGCTGTTGACGAGCATATTTCAATTAAAATGGACACTGTCGATGAAACTTCTGTCAACAAGCTCTCCGTCGACGAAACATCCTGTCAGATAGCTTCAGAGAGGCTCTCTGACAGGGTTCGAACATTACAAGAAACATCCCTCCATTAACATGTTAACAAGAAATGTCGGCGAATTCGTTGTTGGCAAACTGGCATTCGGCGAAATGTGGTGGGGTAGGCAAAATCTCGTGTCGGCGAATGCTAATTCGGTAGATCTATAGGCCAAATGTCTGTGTCGGTGAAACGTCAGGCCAAAACAAAATTTAACCATCTAAATATGCTACCTGGTGGCACATCCATCCATTAACATATTCACAAAAAATGTCGGCGAATTGTCTGTCGTCAAATTGACTGTCGGTGAATCGTCCTGTCGGCAAACTGGCATTCGGCGAAATGGAATTTCTATCGATAGTCAGCCTGTCGGCCAAATGTCTGTCGGCCAAATGACTGTCGGTGAAACGTCCGTCCACCTGATATAATAGTGTAATGATGTGTCTAAATATGGCTATGATGTCATCATCTCACGTGCTTTTATCAAATAAAATTTGATAGCCTGGACAGGGCTTAGATCATTGTATTTATTGAAATTCTAAGCCTGATGTTCTTTGTAAATGATCAGTTAGATGTTATATATTTTGGTGTGCCACGTCCTAAACATAGAGGAAAAGTAAGTGAATATTTTTGGAGACACGAGTAAAGTAAGAGGTTACACATTTGCCCTGCTACAGGCGACCGGTTACTTTGAGATAAAGGCCCAGATAAGGACCCCTATTGTAATGTGAAGGCCACAGTATGTTGAAAAAAAGCAAAGTGTATTTTTTTAAATGTTAATTGTTATGTCCTTGTCAATAACGAGTATAGGCCTACATTTTGAACCAATTGTGTGACGAAGGTACATTTATTCAAGGGCGTAACGGGTAGGCCTAAATAGATTTTAAAAATACGATAGCGGTATTACACACAGCTGGACGTACTAGACCTACTAGTTTTAGACAATAAATGCTATTAGACCAGTGGTGGCGCCAGAGGGGGGAATGGAGAGAGGGGGGGGGGGGGGGGTTTAGCCCCCCCCCCCCCGGTCGGGGAAGCATAGCCCCTCCCCCATCAGCGAAGACGATAAATTTTGTCGGGGAATAAACAAATATAAAATATATATATATATACGCCTATTTACATGTAATATTCGTTTAGCCACCACATTGTTTGTGTTAACTTTTCATCACAACAACGAGAACAAAATCAACAATAATAATAATAATAATAATAATAATAATAATAATAATAATAATAATAATAATAATAATTCAATGAGAATAATTAAAAATAATTTGCGTTCTGTTATAACAAATGCTCATTTAGATAGCCTCATGACTACGTGATAGGTGAAGCAACCTCGACCGGCATGACAGCATAGTTGACAGATTTAATGCAAAATTTCCAAAATATAGAATTTCACTTTCAAGAATGAGGATTTAAGAATATATTAGATGGGTACATTGCATACTCTTTGTTTCTTGTTTTATTCAAAATGTTTTGGTTTTGGAAGCTGATTTTAACATTAGAAAGCATAGGCTACATGAAGTCATATTATAGTAACTCGATGCCTATCAAATAAGTAATAAAAATTCGCCATAATTCATCGAATATCTGTGGCTTCCAGGGGGACGAATCCCCCTGCACCCCACACCGGGAGCCCTAGGCGGCCCCGGGCCTTCAGCCAAGTGAGACACGATTCGCTCCACTAGCCCCCCCCCCCCCCCCCCCCCCCGTCGGGGCCTTTAGCTCCTCCGTCGGGCAGGTCCTGGCGCCATCAGTGTATCAGACCTACGTAATTCTGAAACTAATCTCGTCTGAAGAAACAAAAAGAAAGCATACTAAAATTGTACAGAAAGCAGAACTTTAAAGCATAATTGAAAGATATAAAAAAGCATAGAGAACTAACGAATAATAATACGATTGGTAGGTAGAATGACATAAAGCTAAAATTAACAAATTATTGTGAAAAAATGCTTAAAAAATGTTTAAAAAAATGAACATCCACCATAACTTTTTTTTAATTGCTTCGGATTATCCGAACGAATATTTTTAATGCATATACAGTAGGCCTATATTTTTTTTTAACAGGCCAATTGAAACAATATAATGCAGAAGTATAAACATTGATACATGTACAATTAATTCCATGTTCATTAATTAAAATTTCATGTTATTACACATTATCAGTAAGTCTGTCTTATTCATAAAACAGAACATTCATTTACATTGCTACGTTTGAAAAGTCAATGTTAGGCACGGAGGCATTGTGATAAACCGAATCTCAGTGTAATCTCCACAGCCTTCTCCACTTCAAAAAGTGTCCATAGCTCCTTTGATCTAAGCCACCAGATATCCTCCACAGTAGCGTAACCACCGGGGGACAAGGGGAAAATATCCATCTGTGGAAAATCTTTCACCACCCTTTGAAGATGCCTATTTCACCCCCTGAAAGTGCCTAAAAATCTCCAATTTCTAGCGCCTCGCGCGCATTTCTTGTTAGAAATAAGTCAATTTCATCTAAAAATTGCACATTTTAGGGAGTTTTGATTAATTCTGACGAAATTAGAATTAAAAACACAAACATTTTTTTAGAGTTTTTTAAAGGTTAGCCTTTTAAGTTATTTAAACACATAATAGTCCCAAAACTCAAGAAAGAAAATTTAAGGTAGATCGTTTTACCTAAAAAAGAAGGGCCTCAATGTGTAATGATGGTGAAATAATATGTTTGTAATAAATAAAGCCATAATGACAATGCTTATATTCAGTTTAAACAAACGTGTGTGACCATATAAAATATAAGCCCTAAGCTAAAAAAAAATGTTGGATGTTTTCGGGAACAAGTCCCGAAAACAACCAATACCAATGCAATTATTAGGCCTATGTCAAAAAAAAAAAAAAACACTGAGCAGCACCTGGGCAAAATTTCACAGTTTATAACTATGTCGAATACGCGGTCTCGGCTACCAAGAGTCTGGCCTTGGTCTACTATAAGCATTAGCCTTCATTCCTAAGTTCTTTCACCCACATGTAAAGTCATATTTTTTTGTCCAATAAACTTTATTGTTTAAACAGGGCCTAATCAGTGGATACATTTATCTTCCAAGCTTACGTTAATAAAATATGATCAGTTTGATGCTACAATTTTCTAGTGGGTTTACACGTCTCAAAAACTAAATGTAAAATAAATAAATAAAAATATATAGCGATTAAACGACCTCCTGTAAAAAGAAAGGGGAAAAAAACATTTTTAAAATTCTCTTTTTTTCAATGTACTGTAATTGTATTGTACAATAGTCTATTGTATTAGCACAATAAGTGGTTTTATAATTAAATACTTAACAGCTAAAAAGCAGTGTTTAAATAATTATTTAACCATATGGAGCACATCCATTAAAGCAGTAATATTAGCAGAGTTTGATAAAAAAAATTATTTTCATTTATTCAACTTTATTCTCAAGGGCCTGGAATAAGCCTAACAGCGAACTTAATCGCATTCCTAATTGGCAAACACACACACGATGCTGTGGTACAGGTTTCAATCTCCCAATAATGCTATTTCTGTTATAAATAAAAAGCAGTGTTTAAACTGAATGATACTAATAATGATTTAACAATATGGAACACATCCATTAAAGCAGTTATACAGTATTAGCGAACTTAATCACTTTCCAAATTGGCAAACACACAATCTACCTGTAATGTTATTTTTGTTATAAATATGTATTATCTACATTGAGGGCTGTCACAGAAGAGCTGTAGCTGAGAGCCGCATGACGGTTAAAAAACGAGCTACACGACGTTGACGACTTAGCCATAAATTGAACTTCAAGACACGTGATATTGATGTACTAAGCCACAATTGAATACAAGTAAGATGGTAAGCATTTACTAAAATTACGCTTTTGAGATACGTATTAATTCTTATATTTTTGCATGTTTTTTTTTTTTTTTTTTTTTTTAATTAACTAAGACAAGCCTTTGCTTTTATGTTCGGTCCAAAGATTAGGGAAATAATTATTTTAAGAAAATAATATGTTACCATTTTATGATAAAAATATAATACTGTACTATTGAAAATAATAATAATGATGGTTGCTCTTGCAAATTGACTAAATTCGTTTGAATAGCCTAATTATTATTATTGTTATTATTATTATTATTATTATTATTATTATTATTATTATTATGCTTATTAAATATAGCATTATATTGTATCGAACAAAGAGATAAAAATGTCAAAACCTTAGCCCAAGTTTAGATCTTCCGCAATTTGATAAGGAATTATGCAATTAAGAGTAATGTAATATATCTTTTTTTCTAAATGAAAATATTGCAATGGGTGGTACCAGGAGTTGCCCGAGGTGGTGGGTTTCCGACATCGAATCGCTCTAAACCTTTTGAAAGTGGTAAGAGGTGGGGGGCGAAGCTTGAAATATATTCCAATTAATTGGTTTGAAAGACTTACACTATACAACCTGTAAATATCCTATTGTACAGTTATACCACCTGTATTTCTCGACTTCTAAAAAAAACGTATAATGTAAGCATACAGGTACAGTATATTATTAATTTTGTATTTCTTTTCGATGAAACAGATTATGAAAAAGAGCATTATGACGTCATTTATGATTGTACTGTGGACATTGAAAGCGGTGATTACACCGACACGTCTGGAGTCTGCCTCAGGCTCTGGTCCAGACCTGATTGGTTCTGGAATGAATGACCAACATCGGGTTGGTTAGTACCTTAAGTTATTCCCTTTCTAGATGTGTATAAGAGACAGGAGCCAGATGTATACACTGGACCTCCATTTTAAGTCCTTATCCGAAAAGACGTGGTTGTACCAAACCAACTATGGGCGAGGAGCGGCTGGAACCAGCGCCGATAAGGCTGTATCTAGCGGTGCCCCTGCCTTACCGCTTGGCCACTCGACTCGCCCTGCTGAATATGAATAGGGCCTGAGTGAGTGGTTTGTAAATATACGTCTTATAGTCTACAAATCATCAGTTTACACATTTTCAAAGTGATTAATGCCTGGCGGAAAGAAGTTCTGAAATATGTACCGCACCACCGATTCTCTGAATGTAAACATAGATGCTCAAACGAGCATGCTTTCAACACCTTACCAGCATGAGTTATAATGATCTGGAATCGTCATGGAATGTAATTTTTAAGTCAAGTCACACTGTTTACATAGGCCTAATTATGAATCAACTTGAAAGGAGGGCATCGGTCGAATAACTCCTCTGTCTTCGGGAAATATAGGCGACATGTCAAACAGTTATCGGTATGGTATGTTTCTTCAGGTTGGAGAACTTCAAACACAAAATGTAATGAATTCGGAATGAGTATATAGCTCACCAACAATTCGTGATGAAGATTGATCGCCAATCTTACAGATTCCCTGGGGTAGAGCTGCACTATTTCTTTACGAAATAGAATTAATGTTTACAGTTTGAAACGAAATAGCTGTTCTTACAAGTAATAGATTTTGATTTCCTTCTTCACATGGGCGTAAGGAAATCACAGATCCACTGAATCGGATCAATATTAACATTACAAATGTAAGAACGGTCCTGTAAAAATGTGATTTTGTCAAAGGAACGAACCGTAAGCAGCACACTGATATATTCAACTTTTATCAGAGGCCTTTTTAATCAAAAGAATTCCAAAAAGGACCAGTCAGTTAATAAGGTAAGAAAATAAACATTTCGCAAGTTATAATATAAATTAAATGCAATTAAAAAATAAATCAAGGCAATAACAGATTAAAAAAAGCCTGGGTACAATAGTATAGACCCTGTCTCTTATACACATCTAGATGTGTATAAGAGACAGCTATAATGCAAAAGGTAAAGGTAGATGTAAAGGTAGAGGTAAAGGTAGGAGAATAACCCATAACTTATAGGCGTGGTCCGTGACTACCTAGCAGCAGTAAATAGGCGCTTCATGGTAGATAAGTGTTCACATCATTCCACAACGACAGGGGCTGAAATGAACCATAACATCGGGGTAACCCCCTACTCTTCCGAAAGATGCAATGGATTCTTTAAAGCGCACAGGAGCCAGATGTATACACTGGACCTCCATTTTAAGTCCTTATCCGAAAAGACGTGGTTGTACCAAACCAACTATGGGCGAGGAGCGGCTGGAACCAGCGCCGATAAGGCTGTATCTAGCGGTGCCCCTGCCTTACCGCTTGGCCACTCGACTCGCCCTGCTGAATATGAATAGGGCCTGAGTGAGTGGTTTGTAAATATACGTCTTATAGTCTACAAATCATCAGTTTACACATTTTCAAAGTGATTAATGCCTGGCGGAAAGAAGTTCGAAATATGTACCGCACCACCGATTCTCTGAATGTAAACATAGATGCTCAAACGAGCATGCTTTCAACACCTT